>NC_091750.1:42717088-42857088 GCF_043380555.1 Nothobranchius furzeri | reverse complement strand
TCTGCCTCTCTGTCCTGTTTGCTCTAGTTGAAAGACACCCAAAACCACACCCCCTTCACATGGTCACACACACACACAACAAAGTTTGCTGTGTGTGTTCTTGTGGTTTTCATGCAGTGTCTGTTTACGAACACATTTGAACATCGCGGAATTTTATTTTGAAATGTTTATTTTGTTAAATTTACCGGCCTGCCTCTTATGTCTAAGTTTGACTTCCTGCCAGAATTGACGCGGTTCACCCGCGGCTTGCACAAAAAACAGAGCCGACGCTGAAATGATCGCTGCACGGCGCGGGCTGGAGCGCTGCGCTTCGGCGGCCCATGTGGCCTATAGAATAGGCTAACAAGGGCCCCGAATGAAGGCGGTCCCCGTTTTGCGGCGCTTCAGCGGCCAGTGTGTCCCAGGCGTTACTGGTACCAGCTCCAAAACCAGCACTCTGGCTCTTGTTGGGGTTTCTGCAGAGAATCGAAGGCAACAAAGTCAATGGAGCTCAATTTGATGACAAGGCAGGAACGAGATTCGACCCTCGTCCAGATGCCCGGAAGGAAAATGTTTCCCCTAGGAATTCTTCCAGCTGTGTGTGTGTGTGTGTGTGTGTGTGTGTGTGTGTGTGTGTGTGTGTGGGGGGGGGGGGGGGGGGGGGCTTGGGGAGAAATTATGACAAGTCTTTAAATAAAGTAAAATTTTCCAGTGCAGATTGGAGACAACCCATAGAAGCACTGATTTGATCTCATTTCAGAGAAAAATAGAACAGGTCAGATGCACCTAATAAATAAAATTACTAACAAACTCAGGAATCTTTCTTTGCTTCACTGTTCTGGTGCTGAGAATATCACTAATGCAGATCAAAGGAGATACACAGATGAATGCACCTCTTATTTATTATTTGGAGACTACATTTACTGCTGCTGGCAGAGGCAGAGATTTTTTCTATTGATACACGGATTTACAGAGTCATTTTAAATTTTAATAGGGGAAGACTGCAGGAGGGAGCGGTAAAATACAGGGGGTCCCCAGCAAAAACAAGAAACTTTACGAGTCTGATGAAACCCGCTGGTTTTCCATCGGGCAGTCACGGGGCAGCTCCAATGACCCAGTGGCTGTGCTGGGTCAATGTTATCGAGCTCAGTCCGGCTCGGCAGAGGGTGAACGAGCCGAGGCGACGTCGTGCTCTGCTTAAGAAGCGTTATTTTCCCGCTTCAGAAGAAGCGTCCAACGTGTTTTTACGCTTTCTCCGAGACATGTCACGTCGCTAAGTTGTTAGCGCCGCGCGCTAAAACGTCAGTAGTGCAGCGTAGCCTGCTGGAGGTTTTAAGGGTAGCTCAGGTACCGAAAAAAGGCAAAGTTTCATACGACGTGAATCGCTACTCAGTCGGTACTGTGGGATTTGGTTGGTGCCTTAAAAAGTACCAAATTCGGTACCCATCCCTATCAATGACAGGCCCTTACATGATCCTGTCTGTTGATCGCTGCTGAATGCAGTTGCTGTGACATATTTAGACTATGCTATAATGACTTGCTAAATGAGAAGGAGACTAAGGAAGTGAGATGTTGCAAGTCAAATAAATTACACATGTGAAGTAAACAAATGCTTGTGGAGCCCAAACTGTTGATCAGTGATGCAAACCTGTAACTAGATGTTGGCATGGTGACCGGGCTACCAGCTCCACGCTGAGCCTCCGCCCCCTGCTCCCGTTGTGTTAGATAAGGAACAGAGGCAGACCCGTTGGGTGATGTGAGAGGAGCTGACCCTTCTCCTGGCCAGGCATGTGTGGTCACAGTGAAGGAGTGGAGTGGAAGTGACGTCCTCTTTTCTGTTTCTCTCTGCTGCTTCTGTAGCAGAGCTGCTGCCCCGAGGCCCTAGAGGTGCAGTAGGAAGCTTTCTCTGCCACCGCGGTGAGCAGCCAGTCAGGGTGCTGCAGTCAGAAAAGGGGAAAGTCTCCCTTAGCCACACGCAGGCCAGTGTCACCAGCATGTGTGAGTGGGCGGCTGCAGTGGGAGTAAGTATAGATGCTTGTAGATAGGCCGCCTGTCTAAGATGTGACAAAATGTCTGCTGCTTCTAGAGAGATGCATGTTTTGTTAGCACTGGTTTGGTTTCCTACATGATCAAGTCTGTGTCAAACATGGCGGTGAACATGGATTTAAGGCCTCTGCTTCCTTGTGGAGGAAATTCTGTTTCTGCTGCTTTCAAATACCTCACAGCCAATAGCCCTGGAGCTGGCCTAGGACACCTAAGGGTTAGAGATCATAACAAAGGCTCACAAAACTCCGACGCTGAGGTCGACTGTTATCCAACTGTGTCTTATTTTAACCGGGTTGTGTGTCAGGAGTGCAGGCGGGAAGCTGGGGCTAAATGGAAATGCCACTCATTCCTGAAAAGTCCCTGGCCTCGTCAAGGTTAGTGGTTTGTCTTTGTAAGTTGAGGGATTGATGCATGAGCCTGTCTGGCACTGAATTCAAAGTCCAAGGCTGTCACAGTCAGCAGGCCTCCCTCCCTCCCCTGCCCCGCACCCTCTCTTTTTGCAGGCTATCACAGGGCCCTGTCCTTCCCAACTTCTTAGCAGCCTGTCCTTTTGGGAACCTTGAGCAAGGACACAGCGTCTGGTGCAGTAAGCCTGTGCAGAGGGGGTAGCTTTACGTAACTCTCTGCTTTAAACATGGGTGTATGACTTCCCTGACACAGAGCAGTGCGGTGCAGAGCAGCGCAGCTCACAGCACATGTCCCAGTCCCCACCCCTCAAGGAGGGGCAGCGAGATCCCTGCAACTTCATTTTATCTTTATCTTTTAAAAGCTTTCGTTTGAAATTAAATTTTCCCAGGCAATTAACCAAAGAGGAGTTTTCAGAATTTATGAATGAGTGATGGATATATTGCACAAGATGACGGGTAAAAGAGGTAAAGGAAAGGGCGGGCCATGCACACTTGATGTGTCTAAGCAGGATCTGGGACTTATTTTCAGTTAAGAGTCACAAACTGATGAACTCGGTGGCTGATAGCTGGAGATCTACATCTTAACAGTGGTGGATGTTCTTTTACATGTGTTCGGCTTTTACCAGTTACATCACGTCCACCCCTCAGTTCCTCCTTTGGGTTTCGGGAGCAGAGCCTATAGAGCTCCGGATGTCACGTGATTCTCAGAGCGTAGGCGCCAGGCTGGCAGGCATCAATGTGAACAAGATGAACGGGACCGGCATGGATTTTACTACGTTGGAGTAGTCTTGGACGGTATACCGGTTCATACTAAAAACCGGTATTTATTTTGGTGATGATATGAATTTTTCACATACCGCTATACCGGTGAACGGCCTAGACAACGTACAGAACGTTCGTAGTAGGAAAGCGTTTCAGCGGGTACTCATTTCACTGCTACACACAAACACCACAGCGTGGTGAAACCAAGAATGGCGGCTGGCGGGAGCTGTCATGGCGACATCAAAACTTCGAATGCAGAAGAATTTATTCCAAAAAGAGGAGCCACGTCTGTTGTTTGGAGTTTTTTTGGGTTTAAATGTTCGGACGTGGAGCAAACAACTTTTATATGCTAATGCTGTCAAGCAACGGTGGTAGCCGGCGGGGGTAATACCAGCAACTTGCTTCGTCACCTCAGCCGAAAACACGTCTTGGATTACCAAGAATGTCTCAAGCTTCGATCTGCACCCTCCACTTCCAAGGCTAAAATGGCTAGTAGCAGTCAGAGACAGACGTCCATTAAAGACGCGTTCGTTAAAGGGACTGTTTATAAAAAAAAGCAAGTGGTGGGTCGAAATAACCAAAGCAATAACGTTGGATGTGAAATCATAAAGATGGTTAACTGCACAGATTATGTGCAAAATGTGTTCATTAAAAATAGTTCATTTTGACTGTAATATTTTATCTTTCTAGTTGTTTTTTCTTAACTGCTTTCTTTTGACAAGGATTCTCTGAGGGGGTTTTGCATTTACCTACCATTGACTGGACATGGAAAAACTGGTATTCTGCACATGAAGGTAAAACGGGCTATTTAAGGCCAATCTAGTGCAATAATTATTTTCTTATAAAAATAATCTGAGTAATCACGGCCTTGTGAAAAATACCATCAAATACCGTAAAACCAATATAATTTTTAAAAGTACCGTGATATGACATTTTTGCCATACCGCCCAGGCCTACGTTGGAGTTTACTTCACATTTTAAAACCGAAAATGTATCTTTATGTTATCAGAAATTAAATAGGCTAAACATCTCCGACCCTTGCCATGCCGCCGGGATACTTTTGAAAACTGTCAGAGTGGACCTTTTACCATATTTGTCATTTTAAATGTTTAAAAGTTTGCCCTCGTCCTACTCCGGAGCATCGCTAAGAATGTACAAACGCCAGGAGGGATACTAATGGAATCAATCAGGGTTACGTAAATGGCAGCATGCAGAAATCACGAATGATTAGGCAACATTTTACGTGATATTTACTTATTGCTTTGAGCAACAAGACAGAAAAAGTCACGTCAAAATAATTAGAAAGCCCACTAAGAATCGTCATAAAAGCATTTAAAATAAATACCATATACAGTTGAGGAAACGGTTTAACTACCTGAAATGAAGTGGTCGCTGCGTAAGCAAAAACCTTTGCTCCCGGGATCCCACACGTTCATTTTAGCCTGGTCACTAGCGCGTTTTACTGAGATGATCCAATGTTTGCCGGATCTTGGGGATTTCGGCTCTTCCCTTATCTCGTCCGCGTCTGTTATGGCATCCTGGGACACAACAGGTATCTATCCTTATTTCCCGTTTCTAGTTTGGGTTTTCTGCAAATAACAATAGCCTAACTGGGGGCAACAGTTTGCCAAGATGGTGCTGTTCGATTTGAACTGTTGCATGCCGGGAGAAGTGACGTCAACTCCTGGAGCTCTATAGTCGGTGGGCAATGGGGTTTCTTTGCTGGTGGCCGTGAAATGTCAATGCTCTGTAAGATCAAATGGGTCAGCAGTGAATTATCGGGGGGCTTCATTAAAGAAAGCCGTAGTCACCCTTGAAATGCCTAATTTGTTTTTCCAAGGTAGATGTTTGTCATTCATCCAACACAATGTTCTGTAAGAAGTGCATAAAGGTCAGCCTTGCAAACGCTCTCACATCGCTGAGTCCCTTCAGTCCATTTCAAATCACCAATGAAAACCTTAATGACTCATTGCAGTATCAATTAGGATCACCCAGCAGAACTCTCTTAGCCTGGCAAGCCAGACTAAATAAATGTATTATTTAGTCTGGCCACGCTCCATTGACGGCTCTTGGTTGTGGGGCGGGTTCTACCGTTGTCTTTCAAATGATCTCCGCATTCCATTGCACAATGAATGTGACATACTCTTGTTTCACTCTGTTGCATCATCCCACCCACCAGGCATATAGAGTGCCCTGATTGGCCCACAAAGCGGATAAAGCTCTGTGATTTGTTCACTAAGCAGATAGAGCATGATTGGCCCACCATTATGGACCAATCACAGCTCTTTATGTGTTTGAAACCCCTCTAGAGAGCTGTGATTGGCTAGCCAGAGTCCTGGTAGGAGCTGCTGAGGTTCCAATGGAGCATGCCTAGACCATTCTTTGCAAAGCGAGAATTTGGTCTAGTTCACTAGGCTAGAACTCTCTTTAATTCGTGTGTAAACGGAGAATGAATACGTCCACACAAAGGACCGAGGACGTTTGGCATAACTCTGGTCTCGTTTTCTCTTCGAGTGGCATCTTGAATTTTTGAAACATGCTGCTCCTTTGTGAATCTCCAGCCTACTTGTAAATCCATTAGAGGTGGTGTTGTTCACTACAGTCCTCACTACAGACGAGTAAACAGACTGAAAGCTGTGGTTGAGAAACACAGCTTTCTTGCAACGAGTTGTAGCGAGTGGTGCCATTTGTGGGGAGATGGCGAGTGAAGAGCTGATGACTTCAGGCGGCCATATGACCTATTACTTAGGAAAAATGGACTGGTGACCAGAAGATTGCTGGCTCATCCTCTGCTCACCCTCTGCCCTTCAGCAAAGGCAATTAACCTGGATTCCTTTAGTAAATATCCAGCTGTAGAAATGGAAAGGGATGTGGAAGAGTGATAATTATTTAAGTGACTGTGAATCAAAGTGTCCATTAAGCAGGAAGAGTAATATGGGTAATATAATCATAACTTGTGTTTTCAAGTTGTCAAGGACGCAGGACTGCTGAACATGTACGACCAGCGTTTGCCTCTCTTCTTTCTTCTCCCATTTTGTGCACTCTTCCACGTGCATGCATTTGCAGACCTTGCTCTTTTCCTTTGGCATTAAGGCCTGACCTTGACCTGATTGCAGAGGCTGTTTAAGTTACTCAAGGAGAAGATCCAATCATGTGACACCCTTCACCCAGCCTCACCCCCTCCCCTAACCGTTCATGAGGGGGCTAACTAACGCTTGCCACAGGGTTGCTTGTCACTGCAGGGGCTGTCATTCACTTGGTAATCACTTCACGGTCAAACAAGGTTGAGGTCATTAGTGCGGCTCGGACCATCCAAACTCCAGAAATGTCCGCCCCAAGCCTCAGCTCCGGTTGTACTGTGGTGACGAACTGAGCCGGTTTAGTCATCTTCTCAATTCTCAGTCACTTAGACCAGCATATGTCAGGGCAAGGTCATTTCATGTGCACAGTGACTCGTGTCCAGACAGAGCTGTCAGCATGGGTTCCTGTTATTGAAGTCAGTCACTACAGCCGTCCTGCTGCTGTCTCACTCTGGAGCACCCTCCAATCTCTGCCTGGAGTTTTCTGTTCTGCGACGTTAACATTTTTGCCTCTTTTGGCCAGGTAAAACAAACCCTAACTCGTCCTCTGCTCCAGTAAGATTACATTTGTGTTTTTTAAGGAAAGGGCCTGTTTTACTATGCCATGTCTGTAAGTGAACACAATCACCATGGTTTCACACACTGGTCACTGATCTATCATTTCAAAGCTGTTTGGTCATCAATGTTTTGGAGCCAGCAATGAAGGGGTTGAACTGAATGGCATCTATTTAAGGTGTTTTCATGAGGGCTGCTAGCATGCTGGTTACAGCAGGCCGTGTAGCTGATTAGCGGTGCACACTATTGGATTTCATCACAATTCGGATGGTTGTGACATCCTTCTACCCTACCCCTCTGTGGGACTGTTAAAGTATTTCAATGACCCAAAATAAAGTTACGTTTTATTAAAAAGAAATAAACAAATGTGATTCTTCAGTCACAGTTTTCATACAAAATATTTGTAGACTTTTTTTCTATGAAGTGAGCAAGTTTTCTTTTTTAGAAATAAAAAGCTGAAGCGCCTAAAGCCTCTCACTTCAGAGTGTGGAAACTAAAACTAAAAGAAAAGCTTCTGTACCATTTTAAGGACAACCATTGGGACTGCTCCATTCCCACCTATGAAGTGGCTGAAGTCTCCTATGTGGTAATATTTTAGATATCTTAGATATATTCCCATAAAAAGTCATTTGTGGCAGCCCTATTCGTACAAAACTGTAAAGTTCAGTTTCTGGTCAGCAGGCGGCTACAGAGGGGTCAGATTTATGGCTCAAGAACCACTGAAACCAGTTTGAAACCAAGAGATGTAAATGGTCAAAAACTCTTAAGGTGAAACTGGGAAATGAGAATATGGTGTTAAAGTACATTTATGTCAGTAATCTAGCTTAGACTGAGAGACCATCTAAAGGCTCAGGAGTCCTTTCAGGTGTTCTGGATCCATTAGCTGATTAGTGTGACACTTTCAGTCCAGAATATTGAACCTTTTCACATCCACACGCACACACACACACACACACACACACACACACACACACACACACACACACACACACACACACACACACACACACACACACATATCCATAAACAGAGACAGACTGTAACGTACGGCAGGTCAGAGATGGAGACTGCCACACACATCCCCCCCACACACACACACCCAGACATCCACATGTCCACACACACAGACACATCCCTATACACACACACACTAGTAATGTGCGGCATAACTGGTATGATTTTGGTTTATGATACAGAATTTTTTACTACCAGCGAACCGGCTGTGCTTGCTGATGAGGAGCGCGACAGTTTAGCACTTCATTTGCTTTTGCCTGAATGTCATCGACAGCTCCCGCAGCAGAGCGCGTGAATGAAAGCATGCTTGTAAAGAACGTGGGTTAACATCGGTTTCACGGACCTGGTTTGGATTTTAGGATTCGGATGGTGGGCTGAAAATCATCCTCAGTAAAATATGCCGGGTGAGAGTAAAGCCGTGTATCAGCATCAACTAGGCTTTCAAATGTTTTGGACATGTTCTGTGATTTAGTTTGAACAGTTTTCCCTCACAGTACTTCCCAGTTTCAGCTTTTTGTCTCATTAAGCTAAACAGATCTACTCCTCTCTCTCTCTCTCTCTCTCTCTCTCTCTCTCTCTCTCTCTCTCTCTCTCTCTCTCTAGAAAACTATTAGAGATTTTTTGCATTTAATTAAATATGTTTTGAAAATTACATGTAATAATACGAATTTATACTGATTTATTCTAGAGTTTTTAGGATTATTCGTTTTGCAATTCTTCTGGTATGTGAGATTGTTAAAAAACATTTTCACACCTATAAACAGAAGAAAATAATTTATTGCGATATAGATTTTTTGGCCATATCACTCATTCCTCACACACACACACACACACACACACACACACACACACACACACACACACACACACACACACACACACACACACACACACACACACACACACACACACACACACACTCACTCACTCACTCACTCACTCACTCACTCACTCACTCACTCACTCACCATATATATCAAGTAGTGTTTCTTAAATATCCTATTTAGTAAGAGTTTTTTTTTCAGCTTTTAATCAAAAACATTTTGATGGATATTTCCAGATATGTATGGTTAAAACTACACAATCTCTCTTTAAACAATTTTAGTGTTTATTTATGTGGTAGTTTGGTGATTTTTTTTGGTCTCTGTCATGTTTTTATTAATTTAACTTTGCTCACACGATGGGCTGGTGAAGGTTCTCAGTCTTCCAGGTCATGGTAATCCAAAAAGATTCAAATGAAGGCAGCTGGACTTCTTTAGTTTCTTGAAGACGTTTCGCTTCTCATCTGAGGAGGTTTGTCAATTCTAACTGGAATATGGGAGAGTCAAGCTTATAATCTGTAGCTGTCTGTTATTTAACAAGCAGAAACTACTCCGAATACCCCTCCACTACCCCCTGATGAGTCGTTGAAATCTATTGTGAGGGAGTCGCTCTCTCAAACCATCTATCTTCTCTGTCCAGAATCTGTACTTTGCCATCTTCAAAGGCGTGTCCGTGGTCCTTCAGGTGTAGGTGGACTGCAGAGTCGACCTGACGAGGTGGCTCTCCTGTGTTTTGCTCTTCTCTTGTGTAATTGTTGTTTAGTTTCCCCGATGTAAACATCTTGACAGCCCTCACACGATGGCTCTTACTATTGCTTTGTCTTTTTTGGGGTTTTAGTTCCCATCATTGAGGTAATGTAGTTGGTAGGAGCTATTTCTTATCGGGGTTCTAGATGAACCTACACGAAATGTTATCAATGTGATATGGCCCAAATTTATCAGTGATTAACATTTGAACTTGATCCAGTTCTGGTTCCAGAAGTGTTTAGGTCAGCTTTGAAGACAGAAGGCAGTTTCACGTTTTGATGTAACCCAAAAAAATTGTTCATATTTTATTAAAAAAATTTCCAGAGCAGCTGACAAACGAGTAACTCTGTACTAAACATATAAGGAAAAGGGTAGCCTTCTATCCAAATTAAACAAAGTCTTTAAATTCTGCTAAAGCTCAAATAATAAAAAATGAAGCCACTGATTGTTCCGCTGAGTCATGCTAACGTGTGATTGGCTTTTCCCATTGTCGCTCCAGTTTGCAGCCATGGAGACTACTGAGACCGGCGTTTTGCTTGTTGGCAGTTTGTATTCTGCCTGCAACACTTCAGCTGGATGGATTTTAATATCAGAGCTTTTGTTTACATTAACATTTGAGTCTGTGGTTAGTGTGTGTGTGGAGCAGAGTCCAGTAGTAGCATGTCTGAGGCAGAACAACAGACATGAGAGAGACTTCTGAAGTGAAGTTACAGAAACTCACACAACAAAGAATCACAGATGTTCAACATTTGTCACTCTAGATGCTCTGTGCCATAACTTCTGAATGGCTGATAAAATAATTCCAACGGTTTCCCAAAGTACATCAGACAAGCTATCCAATAAGGTATTGCATGATGTTACTCCAAATATCGCTTTTAGAGGAAATCCAGCTTTTCAGCATCACAGAAAGAAACCGAGCGACAGAGAGAGCAGAGAATGAAACTAAGGAGATAATCTGATCATCTGCATCAGTAGTTTTTATAAAATTATGGAAATGTCACAAAGGACGGACAGATACCTACTAACCAGGTGATTTAAAAATTTATTTATTTTTTAATTTCTTGGACCGATACCGATATGTTAAAAAATGACTAACATCGGCCGATACCGATATTGATGCCGATATATTGTCCATCCCTACAAAAAGATTTCTTTTAAAAGTGCAAAATTCTAATTCAAGGTCACTTCAGTTATGTTTTACTGTTAGCAAATGATATGAACAGGGCAGGGACAAATGAAAATAACAATCATAATATTGGTCATTGACCAACTGTTACAAGTTGAGTGTCCTACGTTTCAATTTCACACACACAAAAATCCTCATGCAATGTTTTGTGATGCTGCTTCAAGCGTGCAATCAGGTTGAACATGTTCACCTTTCTTGGTTCTGTTCCACCCTGGGAAACTTGTGCATGGTAAATGTTGTACTGAGCCACACCGTCTTTTACGGACTTTAACAAAAACTACTGCCACATGGTTGACGTTGCTCTTGCTCTTCTTGACATACACTGTTCTGATCATGTGGGCTTTGCATGCTGGATCTGGGAGCTGATGGAATGAAATTACGGATTGCTCATATCGGATATTTTTGATGTAGTCCAATATAATCCGATGCAGTGTTTTTGGGCTGATGTCGACTTATGTCCGGTATCGATATTGGAACGGGTTATCCCTATGCATACGTTTTATTACTTTACTGTGTATTTTGTTATTATTAAGTATTACGTCATTATTATAACACTGGAACAAGGGAGATATTCTGGATCGGCACCATGAAGCAAACATTAAGCAGTATTCTGGAAATGATATGAAATGTCAGTGTGTGTGTGTGTGTGCGTGTGTTTGTGTGTGTGCGTGTGTTGTGTGTGTGTGTGTGTGTGTGTGTGTGTGTGTGTGTGTGTGTGTGTGTGTGTGTGTGTGTGTGTGTGTGTGTGTGTGTGTGTGTGTGTGTGTGTGTGTGTGATTCCATATCAGGCTCTAGATTAATGTGGGTTGTTTTTCAGACTGATATTGTGTAAAGGATATCATTAGGTTGGTAGCAAAGCTCTGAGGTCTAGTGTAAAGTTCAGAGTGAGATCATAGAGTTGGATCAGGAATTTCTTATGAACAAGAAAAAGATCTAGGCTCACATAACTGTATGGATCACACTGGATAACTTTCTGTGGTAGCATACTGTTCAATATACTTTCTGTATGAGTGAATTTTTAAGGATATATTAACAAAATGACAGAGAAAGAAGGACAACCTGGATTTGTTTCCCCTTTTTCTTCGTTTGTAATACTTTGTATTACCACTTCGAACCAGATCAAGACTCTGCATTGGAAGATAATCAAAAATCATATAACTTGGACTCGGATCAGGGCCAAAAATGTGGTCGTATCTCCCCTATTTTTTCCAATTTCAATTTTTGTCCCCTGCACTTGTTACCAGAGGTTTGACCAAGTCACTGCTTTGCAAGGCGCAAGTAAAGCCTGATTTATGCTTCTCCGTCTGCATCAGTGCGGAGACACGCAACGCCATTATCCGTCCTTGCGTAGGGCTCCGGCAGGCACGCAAGTACGTACGGAGTCGAGCCCACTTTTTTAAACATCCGTCGAACGAGACGGATTACGCAAGCTTGTGATTGGTCAGGACGCCGCTGTTGTTTACAGCGCCGCCATTGCAAAGAGAGCCGAGGATAACTAGCGGCAGACACGGAGAAGCTTGAAGAATACCTCGCGAAAAAACTCTAAAAATGTGAACGTTTTATCCTCCCGTGACTGGAGGAGTGAAAAGATGCGCAGCAAGCGTTTTATTTGGGGACGGAAATGACAGGAAACGTGGGTTTAGAGGTGGGGAGCGCATGAAGCGGTGGGAGAATGAGAGAGAAATACGTCCGTGTTAAAAGTCTCTTATATACACAAAAAACACAATATAAACACATTATCTTGGACCGATACATGGCAGGATACCACAGAACAGCGCTACGCCCTCTGTTGTCCTGCCTGGCAATTGCTTTGCAACACTCTCCAGGAGACGGAGAAGTAAAAGAGCAAAACACTTCTGTCAATCCGTGCGTGTCTGTCCCTTGCGGAGCTGATGGAGAAGCATAAACCAGGCTTTTGTCACAAGTCTTTCCAGTCAAGACTCGAGTCAAGTCCAAGTCAAAGACAGCCAAGTCCAAGTCGAGTACAAAGTCAGTGATCTGGAAGTCCAAGTCAAGTCCAATTGCTTAACTTTAAATTTTCTAACCATAATCAATTCATCTGTCAAACTTCAATTTAATGATGATGATAATTAATAAATCCCAGAAATAAAACTTCTTAAATCTTAATTTATTTGCTCAAACAAGCAGAAAGTGCTGCTGCAGTTAGCAGTACAAGATCAAACCCAGATCGAAGAATGATTTATGATTTTTCTCCATGTCGTGCCACTTTTGTGCTAAAATATCAAATATGCTCAAGTCATCAAGTCAACAGATCCAAGTCGATTCAAGTCGCAAGTCATTGGCGTTCAAGTCTGAGTCAAGTTTTAAGTCTTTATAGATTGTATCAAGTCAAGTCAGAAGTCATTAAAATAATGACTCGAGTCCAAGTCATGTGTTGAGTCCACACCTCTGCTTTTTACCATCCAGAAACAATATTATGCTACATTAAACACACTGGAGGTTGAGCACTTGGACCAAGCGGACAACAGCCACTTGTGTTGAAGCCTGTTGAGCTCATCTTCTTTTTTCTTATTTAACACAGTGAAGTAATAAATATATATTTTTTTATCTTCGGCTGACATGTTTCAGCCGGAACCTCCACCTTCGTCAGAGCTGCCAGCTGTTGGTGGCGTTATTTCCGTTTACCTGCGGGCAGCAAAAGACGATGTCGCCCTCTGCTGCCCGCATCCTTCATGCTGATAACACAATCCCGTGTGTGATCCAACGTGTAAACACCGTCGTCTCTGTTCATGGTGTTGTGTCTGCGTCTCCTTATGTCTATCACTTTCTTAATCTATCTTCTGTATTTTTGTTGTTCTGTATTTATAATCCGTGTGCTGTCCCAATCCATTATGTGATTTTCCCTTGTGCAATGGTCCGTTACCGCTGATTTTTTCATTGGACTTCCCGCTTCCTGTTTTGCTGCTCTTGTGTGACTTTGTTTTGTGTTTTTCTCACACTCTTTTTGACGGTCTGTTTTTCGTGTGTTGAGTTGGCGTCCTGTTTCTGCTATGTATGTTTTACTGCAGAGTTTACATGGTATTTCGTAAATGACACCGCATTTTTGTCCAGCTGGTATTTTGTCTTTTGGGTGTACCACTCTGTTCTTGACCGTCAGGTATGGCTTTGTCGGTGTGTGTTGTGTCTTTTCATCACTGTCCTTATTTTTTCTGTTATGCCTTTGATGTAAGGAAGGGTTATTGCTGGTTTTGGTTCTGCTCCCTCTGTTGTCCTTGTTCTCCTTGGTGCTTCTTTTGTTCTGTTTTTTTTGTTTTGTTTGTTTTTTCAGAGCCCAAACTAGGGCAATATCGACAATAGAAATGGTCGACAATGAATTTCATTGACGACGTTGTCGCCAGACATGTTTTTTCCGACCCAGTGAGGCATCTCACTTCATTACGATCTCTGCCGAGAGTCGCACGTGTGCAATAGCTTCTCTGCTGAGCGCCAACTAACAGAAATGGCAGCGTACAACACAGCAGCTACGCGTACCAAAACATCTAAAGTTTGGGAGCATTCTAGCCTGGATTCGGCCAATAAAAAGATGACCTGCATTATTTGCAAAGCAGTCCTCACATTTCATGGCAGCACCTTGGGGCATGAACACTTAAAGAGAAAGCACGTCAGACAATTGAATCAGAGTCTGACTCACCTCGGTAAGATTTAAACAACATGAAAGCAAATACGTTTTGTTTTGATTGTGCATTGTACTTTTTTTAAAATGTATTTTCGCTTTAAAAAAGAGATTTAATGTTATGCCCGACTGTGCCTGACAAAAGTGTTTTAATTTTATTTATGCATGTTCTACATTTAAGTTAATTTTTTAATTTATTTATTTTTTAATGAATTAACTACAGTTAACCTCACTGGGAATACCTGATCAGAGGCAAGATGTCTGATTCATCCCAAGTGGCTGATACTTCTGAAAGATGAGAAAGTAAACAGATAAATCCTGCCATGTTCTGCTCAACTCTGCTCTGGCTAACTGATGGCTCTTGGAAAAGAAGCACCAGAGCTTTTTTCTATGCAGAGATCAGCTCACAAAGCATTCATTTATGCTAGAGAACACTGAACTTGGTTTTTAAGGAAGGAACTTGTCAGAGGTTGGGGGCATAAAGAAGGATTTTACTAACTCGTTTGATTCCATGTTTGGGATCTTAAGGGAAATGGAAGTGACAGCAGGATACCACCCCCCCCCCACCCCCCCCACCCCCCACACACACACACCGTTATCACAGAGAAGTTGGATGCTTGTGTAATCATGTTTACGAGTGTAGATCTAGCACAGGCGCAGGAGCCAGAAGAGTGTGCTTTATACGGCCCTCTCTGTCTAAGCCACCTTTCCTTCCATTCAGCGCTGACCTTGTTGCTTATGAAGAGGCAGGGCTTGACCTACATCCACCCCTGTAACTGAAACTAGAACCTTCACCAACCCCTGAAGAATAAAGAGGCTGCTCTCCTCCTTCTAACAGCAATTTCCCTCTTCCTCTGATCATATTTGTTACAATTGACTCACTAAGTAGATGATAAATAGCAGCTCTGGCATTTTAAAAGCATGTCTGTCAGCATGGGAAAGTGGAGCAGCAGACTTGTCTGTGTGTTCTGGGTCACCATTAGTGCACAGGGGCTTAGCATGGAGCCGGTGGGAGTTTAAAGGCAGGTCAGACCCCCTTGGGTTTAAAAGTGTTAAACGGTGGTTCAGAAAAATGAGAACATATCAAATATGTGTAGCTGCTAGCATCTGTTTGGCGGGACACACAAGCTCAGGCCACGCCAGTGTCGGAATCGGTTTTGACATCAAGGCTGGGTAAAAGGAAAAAATCATGAGTCATCATTTTATCAGGATTGTTTACATTTTAACAGTTTTAACCAGTTAATCATTTTAACTTTAGTCTGTTCTTTTTCATATTTTAAGTTCCTGAATGCTGCTAACACTTTCCTGCTGTTCAAACGTAACTTTAAAAGACAAATATGATGGAGGATTTAGGTGTTCATTTTCATCATTACCATGTAATCTACACCAACACAACTGAGACTGTTTCATTCACGCCTAGCCAATCAGCATATCCGTGCTTTTTTATGGTTACCTTGCTGTTCTGGTCAATAGCAGTTAAAATATTAGTACAGGTATTTAGGCATGCACTGAAAATTCAGCCACCAAAAACTTTCAGCCGAAATGACCTAAAAGGGCAAACAATGGCCAAAATAGGCCATCATGTGATGTTATGTTGTTCTTAGTTATTAGTTCTTAGTTATTATTTTGTTCTCTGTTGAAAATGTGGTGTTACTTACTTGTTGTGTCATGTTGGCACGGTAATTGAGGAGGAATGGGACCCTGTTCCCTTCTGCTGTCATAATAAAATAGTGGTGCATGGTTCACACTTCAGGAACCTTAGGATGCCAGGCCCTGTGTTCCTCTCTCACTGGCTGTCCGCAGTTATGATGTGTAAGAGCCATGAGTTAGCTAATGTCTTTCTGTCTGGCTATTAGCTTCCTGGCATGAAACACTGGTAAAAGTTAATTTCATTAATTAATGGAGTTGATTTATAACTGAACTTGACTCTAAAGAATGTAAAATTGACTGAATATTTAACACTGCACAGCAAATACAGCATGCTCAAATTAACAGTGTCAAAGTTGATTTCAACACTTTTAAAGTCTATATGGGTCCACACCAGAAAGAGTCAACTTAACTCCATTTGGAGAGTTGGTACTTTAACTCTGATTTAGTGTTAGAAACCACCTCTTGTGGAGTTGACAATTTAGCACTGATGTTAGAGTTACTATTGTAACTCCAACATTAGTCTCCTGTTAAAACCAAGTAAAGGCCCGCCAGGCTTATAAAACGCTGGGGGAAACACTGATCAAATTGTTGGATAACTTTGTCAGGTGGCTTAATCATGTCCCAGTTAAGATCACCATGATGTACAAAATCAGCTTTAATAAAGGGCGCCAGACAGTGCACTGCTCAGTATCTTCAAGGTGCAGGCCAGAGCTGATGGAGGACGATGGCATCCAGCCACAGACCGTGTGAGTTAATTAGAGAATTCAATGTTTAGTATAAGCAGATCAAATTGACCCCGGTAAAAAAAAAAGTTGACAATAATAATAACCGTCTTGTTTTTAAAAAAACTATATTATCTTGGTGGGTTTACCGTGGCTGCGGTGTAGGCGCGGTGACCCTTACCGGCCACCGTATCATCGGCTGAAGTTGCCGGCGGCACATACACGCTTTGTTGCTTACAACCAAAACTTTCTTGAAGCTAAAGCTGAAATAATGGTCAAAGGAGGAGACGGCAGCGCTCAGGAGGACATTTATTATCCTCAAAGAAGACAAAGTCGGAAGTACGGGCATATTTTAGATATTTGAAGAATGCCGAGGGAGTTTATAGAAGATGGCTATCCTGTTTGCAGCACGAGCAGAAAAAGTGTCTGTGAAAGGCAGCAACGCTTCAAATCTCATGACACATCTGCGTGACCATCACCCACAACTCTACAGTCAACGCAAGGCAAGTTAGCGTTTTAGCTAAAATGCGTGATCCGAGGATTTGGGTTGAGGGAGAATGCAATGAGTCGCTATATGCGGCGCCGCTACCTGCATATAAACCGTGTTGCGGACACCCCCATGTTGAAATGACGCTATGCATTACGGGGCTCCCAGGGGCAGATAAGAGTTGGTCTCTCTCCGAGAATAATTATGAATTTAACAATGATTACTGCCTGATGACATTTTCCCACATCTGCAAAGCTCACTGGAAGGACACACACCGAGGACAATATTTTCCTGATACAGTGATCCCTCGCTACTTCGCGGTTCGTTTATCGCGGATTCACGACTTCGCGGATTTTTTTTGGAGCCTTATTCAAGGGAAATTTGCCGATTCGCGGTATTTTTCTATGCGAAATGTCAAGAAATTCCTGTTTATTTTCATCAATTTCATCATAAATTGCACTTTTTGTAATAAAACTATAAAAAACCAAGTAAAAAAAATTTTTTTTCTTGAGTTTTACCCACAAAAAGAGAATGTGATCATACGATAATTCAATATAGTACTGTATGTCAGACTGGTCGGCTGGATTCGGGAGTTGAGCTTGTAGTGAGCGTGGTTTCACAGTTAGATGAGGAAGTGATAGCGTCTGTGAAACGCCGGCTCACGATTAATCTAGGAAACCCCCGAGCGTTCGAGCGTCAACGAAGTGACACGGAAATGCCGGGCTTTCCAGAAGTAAGTAAGATAACTTACTATGAGCTGACAGTTTGTTGGATTGATCGGTAGGTTGTAGGGTTGTCACGGTATGAAAATTTAACCTCACGGTTATTGTGACCAAAATTATCACGGTTTTCGGTATTATCGCGGTATTTTTTAAACGGTGTTGCATATGTTCAGAAAGCATTGATAGTCCTGTTCTACACAAACTGAAATAGTTCTGAAAAGGTTTAACAGTGTTTATTAAACCTAAAATAACACAAAGCCTTAGCAAAAGTGCAACTTTTCACAAGTAAAGGAACACATAGCTTATTTTTCTGGAACATGTTACAGTAGTCAGTGCAGGTTTAAATTATACAAATCCAAACATTCAAAACATAAACAATATGTAAACAAATCAAAGAAACACCACTTGTTTTCTCATATACTTGTTTTCTTCATTATCAAAATGAAAATCTAAAACTCCAGTCCACACTTGACTTGAGCGCTGTACAAGTCAACCTTAAAAAATATGTATTTAAAACAAATAGCCACTTTAAACAAATTACTAAAATAACTACTACACTATGTAATCAAATCCAAATGTTCAAGTATAAATGGCATTGAATAAGTAAACAAATCCATGACAAGGAACTAATTGTATATTTCTCTTCATCATCAACAAATAAGATGCTTCATCCAGCAACAGGGTGTCCGTGACACGGTTTAAATGCTGGCAGAGGACGCTGCGGCTGCAGTATATAGTGACTCGTTGCATTCTCACTCAACCAAAAGTCCTCAGTTCATGCATTTCAGCTAAAATGCTAATGTTATCTTACCTTGCACTGGCTGTGGAGACGTGGGTGATCGTCACGCAGATGTGCCATGAGATTTGAAGTGTTGCTGCCTTCTGCAGACACTTGTTTCCTGCACGTTCTGCAAACGGGATAGCCGTCTTCTATTAACTGTCCCTCAGCATTTTTCAGAAATCCCAAATATGCCCATACTTCCGATTTAGTCTTCTTTGAGGGCTGATGGATGTCCTGGGCGCTGCCGTCGCCTCCTTCGGCCATTATTTCAGCTTCAAAGTTTTGGTGCCGTTGCAAACTAAAAAGTGCGTGTGCGCGCAGCGGGAACTTCAGCTGAAGCGACGGTGGCTGGTAAGGGTCATCGCGCCGAAACCGCGGCCACGGTAAACCCACCGAGATAATATAGTTTTTTAAAAACTGGACGGTTATTTTTATTGTCAACTTTTTTACCGGGGTTTACCGCTATACCGGTTACCGTGACAACCCTAGTAGGTTGGAAACTCTGATCATGAATCTGAAGAAACAATGACTGAGTGGTGAGCTGGAAAGGCGACTTCCGTTTATAGCCGCGGTTTGTGACGTAGGTGCGACGTGGAGGGAATCCCCGCGAGGGGCATGCTGGGAGTCCCTACTTCGCGGATTTTCACCTATCGCGGCCAGGTCTGTACCGCGATAAACGAGGGATCACTGTATACGGTTTATTACTCAAGTAAGGGTAAAAAAAAATTATCTGATTGGAAGGCTACACTTGAGTACTGAGTATCATCTGATCTAATATTTTTAAATGATGACATCAAACAGACAAAAAATAAGAAGTTATGGGCAAATATTGGTATTTTAAAGACTAAAGGGAAAAATGTAAACAAATAAACAACATAATTACAAAACAACACATTTTTGGCAAAATTTAGACACAAACTGAGGACAATATTTCCTGACATACAGGGTTTATTTAATTGTGTGAAAATGTATCACGTTTAAAAAAAATACCGCGATACTACCGAAAATCATGGTAATTTTGGTCACAATAACAGTGAGGTTAAATTTTCACACCGTGACAACCCTAATACAGACCATTTTAGATTAGGTTACATTTCCTTTATTCCCAGATTATGTAGTTTGTACCACTCATTATAATGTTGTAGAAAATTTCTGGCCAATCCACGTGATCAGCATTCTTTGATATCGGTATCGGTGATCAGCAGCAAAAAACCTGATTGGTGCATCCCTATCTCCAGCCCAAATTATCTCAGGAGTCTAGCAGAAGAAGCAACACAGCTTAGATGCCTGGAGCAGTACCAACTCAGCCTAATGAGAGGTACAGGTAGCAGGGCCTGGTGGCTGGTGTGGAGGTCCTGGGCTCACAAAAACATTCACTCCTGAGTTGTTGTGACTGTAAAATACATCTGTTAAACCTAAAGGGATTTTCAGAACCAGGCTGTAAGCATGTTTATTTCTGCTGTGAAATTGTTATTTTTAACAGGATTTGCTCACTTGTGGTGCCTGCCCCTAGTGGACGAGTAGGGAACTGCAGTTGTCACTTTTTGTGTTAGCTTCACAATATTCAAACTTTGAAAGCCCCTTGGTTTTGACACACTGATGGTTTCATGCTCTCAGCGTTGGCAGGTCAACACAGGGGGTGGGGTGGGTGGTGGGGGGGGGGGAGATGTGTATTTGTTTAGCCATGTGACAGTGATTGTAATGATCTCAGAAGCGTCAATGTGTAGTGTGTGTACATAATAATGGAATTTCAGCTTTAAAAATACACAATCTGCTGATATCAGAATCAATATCATCAGGGTATATCAATTATTGGTTATAACAGTGATCATTATCAGCCGAAAATGTTCTTATTGGTGCATCACTAATTAGATGTATGTGACTTGTAAATGTGACCTTTGAGCAGAACCAAATAAAGGTTGCTAAGCAACAGCAAGGCACCATAGAGTGACGAGTGAATTTTGGCTGTAGCAATTGGAGCCTACCAAATGGCCGTATTTAGATCTACGCACACAAAAGTGTGTGTGTGTGTGTGTGTGTGTGTGTTGGTTAGGCTCACAGTTCCTGCAGCTGGTTCAGCTGTTCCCATCAGGAGAGCCCGAGTATGGAGGCAATATAAAAACCAGCAGGCACTGAAGAGCTTAATGGGGGGGGGGGGGCGCTAGCGTCAGAGCTCGGTGTGTGATCTCACATATACATCATGTGCTTTCCTGACCGGCGCGGAGGAATCCAAAGAGGCCAGTGTCATGCTACAAGGCATTAGGGCAGCGCACGGCTCACTTAGCCCTGTAACACCTCCCTGAGCCAGGGGGGGCTCGTCATTTTTCAAGTTGGATGACACATCATACCTTTGTTGGTGTTAAATTACATACTTGTGTGTGTGTGTGTGTGTGTGTGTGTGTGTGTGTGTGTGTGCGTGTGTGTGTGTGTGTGTGTGTGTGTGTGTGTGTGTGTGTGTGTGTGTGTGTGTGTGTGTGTGTGTGTGTGTGTGTGTGCTTGGTTTTAAAAGGCAGTGGGTTTCATTTAGCTCTCTGAATAGGACACAGACCATTCATAGGCGATGCAGAAATGACAAACTCCCATAGCTGTTGGTGTGTGTGTGTGTGTATAGGGGGGGTGTCTGATTCAAAGGCCAGAGGAAAACGCATCACCAGAATGCACAGATCAATCACAGAAAAGCCTTTTGGTTTCTTTTTTTTAAACTCTTCTTCTTTTTCTGACTCCCACCCACGCAACCCCCCCCCCCCCCCCACACTGTCTCCCTTGATAATGCTCTGCAGAACCCCTCTCATGGTCTTAGGGAGGAGAGAGAGAGAGAGATAAAAAAAGAGAAAGAAGAAAAGTGGGTCAGGGTGACCTATTTTTTTCCCACAGTTCAGGAAGGCAGAGGGTGGCAGCGTTATCGTCAGTTAGATGAGGAGCAGGGCCTGATGGGGAGGCAGGGCCTTGTCGCGAAGAGCAGCCACTCAGAACTGGGTCAGCAGCAGAGGCTACGTCTTGTAAACGGCTTGTCATACCGCAGGAGAAAAGCTGCAAATGAACCATAGATTATACGCCCCGAGCGGAGCGCCGAGGTCTCCCCTCTCTCCGCAGCCCTTCTCCTAAAAAAACATGTTCATACGACGAGCCTTACAGTGGAGCCCGCCACCTCCTATAAGGTCCTTCCCTCCCCTCTCCAGCCTCAGTAATAGCGTTTGATTACTGCAGTCGGAGCTGACAGGCTCAACCCCCAGCCGCACGTGCTTTTAAATAAAGATTCTTGTCACATTTCTCTTCCTCTGCCACACAGGTGGCTGCTTTCTAAATTTATCCAGCTTCTCCCAGATTTGCTCGACTTTATTCAGGTCAGGTTATTTACTGTACCAAGTTCAACTGCTGTGTAGAAATGAGCCGTACACTTGCTTATTCAGCTGTAATGACCCCCTTTTATATCATCTGTGTCAATGCCTGGATGTGCTTTTAAAATGGACCAAAGCCAGACCCTCATTTTCTTCTTTAACCGCTTTCCTTCGTCAGAGCACTCATGAGTATTTAGTGTGAAGCAGCAATGGAGTCTCGCGTCCAGTTGAGGTTTGATTTTGACTGCTGAGTCTCACCTTGCCTTTGTGTCTTCCCACGGTGTCTCAGACAGACAACAAGGGCTAAACACCGGATTTGATCCCTCCTCACAAATAATTGCCCCAGCTATTGTATAGGGCTAAGACCTCTCCGGCTGAAAACAGTGGGCTTATTCTGGCGTCTGCTTATGGAGCAGCAGAGCACACTCGTATTTCACTATGTGGAACAAGTCTGCCTGTAATGAATCTCTCAGGACACTGTGTTGCCTCCACATACGAGTTTGTTTTTTGGGCTGTTCTGCAAACAGAGAGCTACTGCGGCCCCTTTAATATTTCAGCCTAGGAAAAGTAGAACTTTGGCTTTGATGGCAGCAAGCTCTAATGGTTGTGTGTGTGTGTGTGTGTGTGTGTGTGTGTGTGTGTGTGTGTGTGTGTGTGTGTGTGTGTGTGTGTGTGTGTGTGTGTGTGTGTGTGTGTGTTCTTGCATAGTCTGAGCACATGCTGATCGTATTGGTTTCCCTCTGTTTAAAAACAGCCTTATTAGCCTAGGTGTGGCACTAACAGACACACCATGATATCCTGAGGTGGAGCTAAACATGGTGGGAGATGGGATTAGCAGCCAGAGTCCATTTGAGTCCACACGGCCCGTTCCCCTAGGTGCCCTGGGGCTGGCGGGCAGCAGACCTGTCTAATGTTATTCTTAGCCCTAGAAGTTCACGTGTCTGTGCCAAAGCCCCTTAACGCTAATTGTAGAGGCTGCTAGCAGCCCGGGTCGATCAACAGCAGCCTTCCGTTTTAGGGGGGAGAGCACACGTCTCACTGCCTGTCTGTCAACATTTGTGTGTATGAAGGTGAGAAGAGCTTAGCAAACCAGTCAGAACCAGTACTTGGCCACCTCCACCAGTTTTGTGTTTGTTATTATTTTGTGTGTGTGTGCGTGTGCATGCATGCATGCATGAGCGCATGTGCTTGTGTGAGAGCGTGTGTGTGTGTGTTTGTGCATGCCTGCGTGCATGAGCATGTGTGTGGATGTGTGTGTGTGCATGCATGAGTGCTTGTGCTTGTGTGAGCATGCGTGTGTGTGTGTGTGTGTGTGTGTGTGCATGCATGAGCGCATGTGCTTGTGTGAGTGCGTGTGTGTGAGAGTGTTTGTGTGCATGTGTGTGATAGGGTTGCAATGATTACAAATTTTGGTGGTACTGAGAAATAATGAAGTTTTTTAGATGTTACCCTATTTTACATGAATTGTGATGTTGTGACTATCGCGCGACTTTCCAAGAAGCGCTCGGCGGTGCGGCGCGTGCTGTGTGACCACTTCACTTCTCAAAATTGCGAGCGAGTCCGCCGCCGGTGTGCCGCAGGCATTATTTACCTAGATTGGGTGTAAAAGTGCCCAAATTTCGTGCAATCGGGACAAAAACAAGCGTTTTTATTTTTGTTTTTTCGTGTCCCAAAAGTAGTGCGCCACCAAGGACTCACATACTGAACGAAGACAGAATAGTGGATCATAGTCTCCGGCTGCTAGATCAGCATTAACGGAAAAGAAAATGTTGCCCTTTGCAGTGATCACTTCATCACAGGTAAGGGTTTACCAAAGGCTTTTTATGGCGCTTTACTGAACAGTTATTTAGAAACGCAGCTACAAAAACAGCAGGCAAAATGTTTGATGCCGTTTTCTCGTGTCCTCACCGCAAATAGCTTGTAGAGTGCTAATGCTAATTCAGCGCCTTGGGCTACCCGACAGGGTTGCGGAAGGCGCTATATAAATAAAGCTTTGATTGATTGATTGAATGTTTTAGCGGTTAGCTCAGTGTTGTAACGTGGAACTGCGGATGATAAGGATTAAATAGTTGGATAATTTTTTTTTACTTCAAACCAAACAAGACACGAACGGTTAAAGTTTGGAGCGGTAAGGTGTCTGTTGCCTTTTGTTATGAAACAATAATCTAATTATCACCAAGTGTTTCCAATGTTTAGCATGTTTGCTACCATACTGGGATTTAGCCTGAAACAACAGTGTTTGTTGTAAATGTTCTATATGCATACGTATGTATAATGTTATCTGTTTATTTATTCTTTATGTAACCAGGAAGGTCCCACCGACATTAAAAACCTCATTTTCAACGGAGTCCTGGCCAAGAGGCAGCAAGAGTTACAGTTACAACTTTTTCTGTTACACAGACATGTTATGTACTGAACTACAGAAGGCAGTTACAACACAGGGAATCTTTCTCAAGGGTTCTCAGTCTGGTTTTAAATGTATTCAAGGAGATGAACTCGGTTAATTTCCAGTTTTCCTGCAGCCTGTTCCATGCAGAAGGAGCACAGTGAACTGTACATTTTCAATAAACGAATCTAGTGTTTTTTAGGGTCAAAGAGACACAAAATCTTGTTTTTATTCTTTCTGCTAGTAGTTTATTTTGCTCTAATTGAAATTGAGGCCTGCCTCTAATTTTGGCCTCTTTCCAATAAAGGCCCGACCCAGGATGCACTTAAGTAAATAAAGGCCCGGACCTGTATTAGAGGATCTATGGTAGAAACTAATGCAAGAGAAAGTTGTAGGAGACTATTTTCATGTTCAGCCTGTGTGAAAAACTCAGTGACTGACTATCAGAAATATTCAGTGTTCCACACCTTTAATTATATTTGCCTAACAGTCTTTTGAAGCATCTGTAAAAAGGCTTAACTGTTGACATCTGGCCAGGGTTGGCACTGAACGATGGAGACACCTTAATGAATTAAGATGCTAGATTCCTACTAGTGCGGTTGTTATTATGGATATTACTTATTACTTAAATGTAATTCCTACTTGTTTATGTATTTTCTAATGCTATCAGTAAGAATATTATTTGGACAAGGATAAATTATATTATTGCTATGCAGAACAAAAATTACAGTGTGTTGTTGATTAAATACCAAAATGGGTTGCCGTACAAGGGTGTTGTAGACAGGTACAGGGGAAAGGTAGAACAGCACAATATGAACCGTCGTTCACTGGATTGTTCTAATATTGCTGTTAAATCCATTCAGTCACGAATGTCATCTGACTCTGTCGGAGGTCATTTGTCTGCGATGATCTCAGAGATGATAACAAGATGGGAGTTTCGAAACTTCTTTTCTGCCAGCTCTGCAAATCTGTCTGAATTTCTCTTAATCACACAGGTGTGTTCCATAAAGAAGCTCCTCCATCCCTGACACCCTCTTTCCGTGAAATGGCACTGCGCTTGCACCCGAGGGAGGCGGAGGAGTAGGTTTAAAAATAAATCCACGCCAGCTGGTCAGACATTTTGAAATTCAGTTTCTATCTCAGTTGATGGAGAGGTTAAAGGTACAGCATCCTGATAAATCTCTCACCATCAGCGGGGAGCCGATAATGGGGAGCATTAAAGAGTTCCAGAAAAAGGGGAGGATAGGTGGGAAAGGGGTGCAGGGATTGGAGTAGAAGGAGGGCTGCATGTTGTTTACACGTATATACGTCTCAGATCCAGTTGAAGGGCACCCACAGGCAAGGCAGCTCCCACTCCCGCCGCGCCAAGTCTGCTGCTCAAGGTCATCCGAGCCAGCCCTGTGACATTAAAGAAGAATAGGAAAGGGGAACGGGAGGGAGGGAGCCAGAAGCCGTCACACACACACACATGCACACACACACACACACACACACACTTGCATATCAATTGGGCTATACGTCCACCAGGTGGTTGGGACGTTGGTACACCTTCATTTCTAAGGCCATGCTTGGATTACTACCCACCTACATCTGTAACTTAATCTCACGGAGAAGTGTAACTTCTCACAGTCAAACGATCAGCTGTTACTTTGTGTTCCGTTTGCTCACACTGAACTGGGCACAAGGGCTTTCGTTCACTCTGCTCCTTCTGCATGGAACAGGCTGCAGGGACACTGGAACTGGACCGAGTTTATCTCCTTCACCATATTTAAAACCAGTCTAGGAACCCTTGAGAAGGATTCCCTGTGTTGTAACTGCCTTCTGCAATAACACGTCCTTGTAACACATCTGTAACTGTAACTTTTGCTGCCTCTTGGCCAGGACTCCTTTGAAAATGAGGTTTTTAATCTCAAAGGGACCTTCCTGGTTAAATAAAGAATAAATAAAAAAAAATAGAAAAATAGCCTCTAACTCCCTTACGTGACTTCCTGCTCCAGCGACTGCCTCTGAGGTGGACCCAGTCAGGCAGTAACAAGAGTGCCTTGTACTCTTTGTGCCGGGCCAAGAGATGCTTGGTTGCCTAACTACTTTGTAGCTGCTTGACACACATACAGAACACACTTTTGTGTGGGACGGGGGGGGGGGGGGGGGGGGTAGAAAAGAGTGATAAATCTGAAGGAAGAGAGGCAGAGAGAAGGGAAACTGTCCAGGTTTTCAGTCGAGAGTTAGGATCAGATGAGTTTAGGGGAAACTCACACATTTGTTTTGTGTTCATCTGTAAGCGTTGACTGCAGCGAGCATGCTGTGCTGCACAGCCCGAATGTATGCATCAGCAGGTGGTCTCAGATGGGAAGTGGAGCTGTGGCTACGGATCCAGGTGTTTAATGTGTACAGCTGTTGCTCATACTGAAATAGTTGCTTCTTCAAATGTGGATGAAAACGTTTTTGCAGGTCTAGATTGTGTCTGACCCAGTGGGGTGCCGAAGGCTGGCTCCCTTACAGTCAGGATTGCTTATGGTGAAGCTGGTAGGGAACTTTGTTGTGTCCTGGAGGTAGGACTCCATTTTAGGACATGTTACTGAGTGTCATGGCAGGACCGCCAATGACGTCAACAGTTTTTTCGAATCAAGTCGTCAAAGTCACTCTGTAGTCGATGCACCACTCTTACTTGTTGCGTCCCCCTAGGTTCCTAAACAGAGGAAGATTCTGTCTGCCTTTCCTCTAGTTTGTCCTCTTCTCCACCTTTACCAGCATCTCCGCCAAATACCGAAGAGCCAAAACGATGTCTGCTACCAGATTACCTTCCTGTTAGGTCTGCCTCTGTTTCCCGGCTACAGACGACAACTTCCTGGCTCAAAGCCGCTGATTCGTCTATCGCAGATGAAAGAAATCACCAAGCTTTGGACAAAAGTGTCTGCTAAATACATAAACATAAGTTTGCGTTTCTCCCATCATAAAGGAGCTTCTTTCAGACGTTTGAGGAGAGCTGTTTTTGTGGTAGCCGTCTCTGCGCTGGTCTGTTTGCTTGGTCTTTTTTTTGTATTTAAACTTGCTAACAGGTACTTAAAGGTATCCATCACCTCAGTGTCTTCTCCCTGGATGTTCATGTTGAGTGAGGAGGAGTGTTTCCCTGATAGTCAATCACCATTTCCTTTGTCTTACTGGTGTTCAAGCGAAGGTGGTTACGCTCACACCAGTCCACAAAGTCCATGATGACTGATCGGTACTCCTGGTCATTCCCCTCAGACACACAGCCGACAACGGCCAAGTCTTCGGAGAAGTTATAGACGTGACAGCTGCTGGTGTTGTAGGTGAAGTCCGAGGTGTAGACGGTGAAGAGAAAGGGTGAGAGCACCGTACACTGTGGCCTGTTGGTGAGGTAGTTGATTGTCCATGCAGTCAGATGTTCGTCCACTCCTGCACCCCTCATCTTCTGCTGCAGTAGACACGGCTGTATGGTGTTGAAGGCACTTGAAGTTGAAGAACTTGATTCTCACAGTGCTCTTTTGCATCTCGAGGTGAGTCGGAGCCCGGTGCTGCAGGTAGATGGGCGCGTCCTCCACCCCCATGTTTGGCTTATATGCAAATTGCAGTGGGTCGATTTCTGGGATCACCACTGAACATAGATGGGTGAGTGTCTCCATAGTCTTCATCAGATGGGAGGTCAAGGCGACAGGTATGGAGGGGTCGAATCTGTTAAAAAACAGGTTAAGCTCATTAGCCCAGTTCTGGTCCCCTTCAGACGACTCACTGGCACCGCTCCTCCTACTGTGTGTGACCTGTGGTGTTCTCGAGGCCTCTCCATGTACCACAAGCATTCTGCCCCAGATGTTTCTCCAGCTTCTTCCTGTAGATGTCTTTAGTCCGCCTGATCTAATATTTGAGCTCCTTCTGGACCAATCTCTGCTGCTGCTTGTCTCCAGCCATGAAAGCTTTTTTCCTATCGATCAGCAGGGATTTCAGCTCAGGGGTCGACCAGGGTTTATTATTCCAGAAACACCTCATTCTTCGAGTTGGGATGGTATTTTCAACACAGAAATTCACATAATCAGTGACACAGTGGGTCAACACAGGCTTTCAAGGTCATCACCATGAGCGCTGCAGAGTGTCTCCCAGTCTGTGGTTTGGAAACAGTCCCTCAGCTTTTCTGTTGCTTTCTCAGTCCACACTTTCACTATTTTTTCTTATGAGGAGGCTCCCTAATCACTCTGGGTGTGTGTTCAAGGTTCAGGTAAATGACATTGTGATCTGAACAGCCGAGCGGAGCGAGGGGGGTGGAAGTGTATGCGTTTCTCACATTAGCATACAGAAGGTCAATTGTCTTGTTGTCTCTGGTGTTGCACCCAACATACTGTGTAAAAGTGGGGAGGGTGGAAGAGAGTAAGGCGTGATTAAAATCCCTGCCGATGAGAATGAGCGCGTCCGGATGGGCTGTCTGCAGCTTCTCCACAGAACTTTGGAGCCGATAGCAGGGGAGATGTACACATTAAACGCTCTCGGGATGTAATAGGGCCAAAGACCAACAGCCAGTAAGTCTTTTGTGCAGAATTTTTGTTTAATAGTCACATGTGCTGGGTTGCACTATCTCTCACTAATAAACACAGCCAGAACCCCATCTTTGCGCTTACCGTTTCGCTCTGCGCTCCTGTCGGCCCGTGTGAGTTTAAATCCTTCCAGGGTAACCTCAGAGTCAGCAATGAGCTCATTCATCCACGTTTCTGTAAAAAACATCAGGCTACACTGTTTGTAGTCCCACTGCAGCCTGGTCACGGAGGGTAAATATGGTTTATATCTCCGTTTTCTCTCCTCTAGCTTACGTCCTGCTCTGCACCCACTGTGTTTCCTCCTTAATTCTGGGGGCAGAATCAGCTCCTCTGTGGAGAAGAGCACCAGCATCGTTTTAAACTCGGGCAGGTGATGAGGATAATACGTACGTTAGTGTTCTTACCCTGAGTTGGCCCAGTTAGAAATATTTCTTCATGTGATATTCTCACCAATGTCCAGTTATTAGGCAATGAAAATGTATGTAATGGAAGTTGATTTTTTTTTCTTGGGCAAATAAGCTCCTGTTTTTTGGAGCTAAACTAATAGCTCCACTATCATCTAAATTTCCTTTTAGATGTAAAAGTACAAGCGGACTCGTTGTATGAGTCCAAAAAGTCGGTCTCCCAGGCTGCTAATGGAGCTGCTTGGGGCGATGCATCAATATGACAGCCTAGATTACAATCTTTAGAGTTTGGGAGCACTTTAGATACTTTCAGTGCTGGAAGAACGGAGAAGGAACTGGCCCAAAAAGCGCTGAGTCATTATAAAAACAATCAGGGAGATGGGTGGAGTTGTGCAGTCATACAGCCTGACAGAAATGACTCCTGTTTTCCCATGAGGCCTTGTGATGAGGCCATGGGCCTTATTGGGAATTTGCTTTGGCATTCATAATGAAGTTGGTCTTTTGTTTCACTTGGTGTCCTAAGATGGCAGCACCTTGCAGCAAGAAGGTCCTGGGTTCAAATCCTGACCTGGAGTCTTCTTCTGCATGGAGTTTGCATGTTCTCCCTGTGAATGCCTGGGTTCTCTCCAGGGTGGTAAAAGTGGCCTTCCAGTGTAGTCAACTGCAAACATTTAATTTTGTCTTCATTACAATATTGTTTCAAGTATTTGATGATTGGTGGGGGTGTTCCTTGGTTGTGTTTTGTCAAGGATGCCTTTAAACAGAACATTTGAAGGATTATCATCAGGAACTTTAATTGAAGGAGATGTCTGGACTATTTCTTTCATCTGATGGCACCATCTAGTGGCTGAAAAACGTGTCACACCAAGATGTTTCATTTTCGTATTTACGGCCAAAAGCAACGCCTCTCGTTCATTAATGCGCTCCTCAAGCCTACTAAACATAGCTAAAACACATTGTTTTACAATTATTATGCTGATGTTGTGGATTCAAACATTTATATTTCAAAGACACACTTCTCAACCGATGCAAACCGAGGTACGTCCTTAAACCCTTGAGCACGCTTTGTGATTAACGTCTGTACGTAAGCAGTACAGGTTAGTGCTTACTGGCCTCAGTTCATATTGCATTGAGCTCTAGGGAACAGGGGGTGGGCTTAGCAACAAAAAAGGCTCATTTCATACATTATATCACAGTGGATTTCTGAACAATTGTACATAATTCCTGAAAGGGGAAAACTACGGATAGAAAAAGGCTCTTCACATTACTTGCTGACTAAATGTCCTAACCACAGTCTGCCTTAGTGGCCCCCAAACGTTTAAACTTTTATTGAATTCTTGAAATCATCTCAACAAATAAAACTTGAGTTTTGTGAACTACAGTGATTTCCAGAGTGCAACTTTAGTAACCATTAGGGTTGTGTATTCACAGACATCATATACGTAGACACCCCATTGGACTGGCGCTGTTGTATCAGTGGGCTGCCATCTTGGATGGGTTCCCTTTCACCGCCAGTGCATTTATTATTACTACTGAGGAAGGTGATTACCCAACCAAAAACCCAGAAACACTTGTTTTATTATGCTTTTTCATAATGTCAGACATATGGTATGGCATGATTGTTATAACAAAACTATAATAACTTAAACTAGAACATTTCTGAAGGAATTTTGTAAGGGGCCAGCCACCTGGCACAAGATAGTGGCCATGTGTCATATGCCAATGTGAACCACCACATCAGCACCTCAAACCCTCTTAATGTCCTGTAAGCTTGCTAATAAATTGTGCATGTCATCAGTAGATGGTGTAATGAGTGATCCTCTATAAAACAGTCATTAGTGCTGATGGTGAGCCCCCACCACCGGTGTACAGGTCAAGACCACGATCCCATGCTTTAGGAGGCCTCGGGAGAACCTCCAGACCCCAGGTCTAGATTTTGGCCCTGGCTGGGCATTCAAGGGTGGATACACAGGTTAGGAGCAAGATCTAGGGCTTTTGGAGGTATCTAGAGGACCCCCATACCCGAGGTGGCAATTCTGGCCCAGGTTGGGTGTTCAGGGGTGGATCTACAGGTCAAGACCACAATTATTAATAATAATAATAATAATAATAATATATAATAATATAATATAATAATAATAATAATAATAAATTTAAAAATTACAATAATAATAATAAAGAGATAATTTGGTCTGTACATAACAGTAAGGGCCCTGCCTGTTCAGCCGGTCCCTTAATTAAATTAAATTAAAATGTAAAATTCAAACAGGTAGGTTAGAAATGTCAATAGTAATCCCATGTGGTATTTCCAGCAGGGCACTGGTTGTTTCAGCCATAGGCTGCTCAAAAAAACGAGCACTCTGCGTTGACTCCAGTTGGGTGTGGAGAGTGAGGAACCCATCCAGCGCCTAATGGGTCATCTACATATTCATGTCTGTGTGTGTATTAGCATGAATGTATAGATATGATGCGATGTATCATTATACTAAAAGCCAGGCCACATTTTCCATTTTTAAGACCGAATTTGATTGGAAAATACTGGCCAAACACTTCCAGGATACATCCAGTGTTATCGGGAAATCTTGTTGTTTTGTCAGAATGAAGTCAGTAAAACCTGCTGCCACCCATCAGTTTACCACCTTTACCAGCTCAGTGGCCTAGTGGTAGAGTGTCCACCCTGAGACTGGGAGATCAGGTTAGATTCCTGGTCAGGTCATACCAAAGACTTTGAAAAAAATGGGACCCAATGTCTCCCTGCTTGACACTCGGCATTAAGGGGTTAGATTGGGGGGTTAAACCACCAAATGGTTCCCGAGCGCGGCCGTGTCTGCAGCTCGCCGCTCCCCCAGGGGATGGGTCAAATACAGAGAACAAATTTGCACACACATCAGTGTGTGTGACAACTGATGGGACTTTAACCTATCAGTTGGAGAATGAATTGCACCACACAAAAGAAATACAGGAAATGTTTGCTTGCAAAATTGAATCATTTGCTTTTAAATGTTGGCTCAGTATCATAGCACAAAATATTGCAATATGTTAGCGTATGGATATTTTCTTACGCCCCTAGTGACCACTTCTCCAACCTACCATTTTAATGAGACCTCTGACCAACACTGGTATCAAAGATGCACTCTTTGTCATTGAAACTAGTGTTTGTGTGACTCAGCAGAGAAAGGTATTAGTCTTCAGATCTGCTTCAGCCACTCCGCTGTCTGTTATAAGTCTGGATTATAAGTTAGTGTTTAGTTTTCATTTCCAGAGAGGTTGTTGTAACTCGATCTTCTCTGTTGTAGAAACCCCTCTCCAGATCTGCTATTTAGCCTTATCCCTGGAAAGAGCAGCTCCTCTTTAATCCATCCACCATGTGCATTAGCATCAGGTCTGCTATATGCTCTGACATCATGTGATAGTGAGACTGTTGAATGTTGTGATGAGTCCATTTTCTCCTCTTCTCTCTCCATGTGTTTCAGCAGCTTTAATGTAAATCTGCTTTTAGGTTTTTTATTGGGATTCAGTTCATACCTGTGATTTATTGCTGGCCTTTGTGATATTGATATTGTGACGGTACTATTTAATTTCCAGAATGGTGAGCTGCCCTAGCTTAAATTCAACAACACTTCTGGGCACCAAACCTCGGCTGTCTGAGTGATGACTCTACTACTCTGACTGGTTGTAAAAGTAACTCTTGAGGTATTTGCTAAGAAAAGAATATTAAAGACACTTTTCACTTACCTATGTACTTATTATGTCTCAATTTAAAAAATACTTTTATTCCTTAAAATGTGTATATATTCAGCATTTCTTTTTATTTTTTAATCTTGAATCCTTTGTTGCTCCTGTAATGAATGTTGTTGCTGATGTGACACCAAGCTTTCCCCACTGAGGGACAATAAAAGGATTTTCTATTCTATTTCCATTCTATTCTTCTATCGGTAATTTTTCCCGTTCCTGTTTTAAAGTAGGTGAAATCTTTTTTCACAGGCCAACAACATTGTTACATCCCCGACATGTGTTGGTAAAAATGTGAAGGATGGGGGTAACATAAGAACTGGCGGCTGAGTTTAAAATGGGTTTATTTGTACAAAAAGGTATTAAAAACACAAGCAAAACTGATTTATCTAAAAGGTTAACATTACGAAGCAAATTATCGACGATAAAACACCTGGTAAAAACTTATATTAAAAGTTTTACCGCAACAAAGGTGTTTTAAAATCCTGAAGTTGATAAAAGGCTAAAAACATTCTACTGACAAAAACACCTGGTAAAAACTTATTTTAAAAGCTTTACCACAACAGAGGGTGTTTAAAACCGAGGTCAGAAAAATAGCCACAGACAAAGTTAACCTTAAAACCCAAACACACAAAAGATCCCACTGGATCATCCTCAATTTCTGACTGAGTTAAAACTACAAAGGTTCAAAATTCACAGACACAAAATGTCTGGGATCATCTAAAAAAACCAAGTTTCAGACCTGGTGACTTGTTTACATAACAATAAATGCTCTGACAGAGATTATTTAAAATAAGGGTAATGCTTCCTTTTACAGTCCCCTAATTACTAAGTACTTACATGGTAATTACACAGTAAGTTAAAGTGTATTATTGTGTAATTAAAGTGTATAATTGTAATAAGGTGTAATTATTGTATAAAGCAGTATTTACGTGGATAGATTAATAAAATAAAAACTAGATTTGGACCTGAGTTACATGGTAATAACTGTTTAAGAACTCAGAAACAATAATACACTTTAACTTACCATGTAATTACCATATAAGTACTTAGTAATTAGGGGACTGTAAAAGGAAGCCTTACCAAAAGTAAGTAATAACTGATTAAGTAGCACTTACGCGTGCACGGGAATGTGCACAGATCTGATGACGTGGATGAAGTCAGGTAAAGCTGCTGTTGCACATCTCTGAATACTTGATGAATGAGTGGTTTATGTCTCAATAACTGAAATATGTCTACACCTATGTGTGCACGTGCATGTCATCACATGAGCATCCTCCCATCTAATGCCTCTTCCAACAAATACAACTTGGATAAATAGTTCTGGAAACCCAAGTTTAGTAGTTGAAAGTTACAATAGAAGCTTATTGCCTTTGTGTGCTTTCCTGTGATCTTGTTATTATGTTGATCTTCCTTTTCAAGTGTATGTGCTGCTGTAGCATGTGCATCCCCCCTCTTTGGGGTTAATAAAGTCTATTCAATTTATACTATTCTATTAATGTAGGATGCTCAATTTTGTCTTTTTACCAATATCTGATGCACCAATTCTGCTGACTTTAATTTCCAATCCTGATCAATGCTGTGCCCCCCTCACATAAAGAAATTTTTTTTTGTTGCTAACATCGCATTTCTCCTAGCATACATGCTTAAACTTCAGTTTAAGTTATTAACAGGAAGAGTCTTTGCTTTGTCTCCCAACAGCAGCCGAACCTCATTCTCCCTAAGCTTAGATGTGTGTTGGGCTGCCGCGCTTAGTCGACTCGTCACGACGACGTCGACAAATAAAATAGTCAACTATTCATTTAAAAGTCGACACGTCATTTATTTTATACACATTTTTTTGTCTCGCCTGTTGCAGCACGTTTGGCGCTTGCTTCCAGCCTCTGCTCAGCCGCCGCTTTAGCTTTGAGGCGCATGCGCAGTGGTGGCCATCCAAGTCGGCCTTCGTCACCGCAGAAAGAAAACATGGCGAGTCGGCAACGTAGCTCAAAAGTTTGGGAGTATTATACTCGAGTCGACTTGAACTTTATTTATATAGCACTTTACACACACTTACATGTGTGTGTGTTTGTGTGTGTGTGTGTGTGTGTGTGCGCGCGCCTCTGCACAGCAGTGTAAAACAGAGAAAAACGGCTTCAGTCAGAGACTTGTTACCGCCACAGCATCCAGAATGATAATGAATCAGGCATGCGGGAAGCCCCCGTGGGCTGACTTTATCCGCCAGTCAAAGGCTCCCCCTAGTGGTAGGCGTGCTTTTGAGCCAGCCAATCAGACAGAAGTGGGCATGTTGGCCCTGATTGGCTCCAAGCAGACCTTCTCGAGAAGAGACGTCCGGTTACGCTCAGGAAAACTCAAGGCTACGCTCGGTCCGGGCGGAGTGGAGCTGATGCTAGTGTGTAAGGGGACTTAATTATCATTCATACATAATTCTGGTGTCAGTGTCTGTAAATATTTATGCTTTATTGCGTGGACTTGAATCGTTTATTAATGCAGGAAAAAGCTTTGTTGTAGCATTTTAAGAACATTTTAGATGTTTACATTTCTTTAGAATAAAAAGATTTGTAAAAGATGTTTAGAAATTAGTATAAGTTCATGACACAGAAGAAAAGCTGTAAGTTTTACTCTTCTCAGGTGAAAAACATAACACAATACTGACAATCCCAAATGTAATCTGTTATCTCAAATAATTGTGATAACACAATTAATTTTATTAGTCCCTGAATCTGTTCACCCCCCCGGCTGGCATGGTACCATTTTGACTCTTTCCTTTGATTAAACTCTGAGACGTTTAGGCTAAACAATCGATAGGTACAGGCTCGAGTCCTGAAGGACTCTGACATCAATCTTCCTGGTGCCTGGCGTGGACTCGTTGCTGTATCATTTCTGCTGATTACTCTTCCCATTACTCAAAACAGATGTGTTTGCTGGTGATGAATGGTCCAATTATGGAATATCTGTCACCCATTTGATACCTGCTGCTAGCGTGTGTCCATGGGAAAACCGTCATCTGTCCTCTCTGGTTGGACACATGGACTGGACTTGTGGTTTTGTCTCAGCAGACTTTAGACAGGAGGCTCTTCGTCAGCCTAACGGTTGCAGGACAAAAGTCAGTCAGAAGCTAAGCACCTCATTTACATTAAGGGGGATTGTTACTCAGAATTAGAATTATTGTGCTTTGACACCCCCACACCCGCTCACATGCCTCGCATAGCAGCCAGAGATGCTTAAACGGCAGTTGACCCCTCCAGTTGCTCCACATACACACTAAAACAATACACACAGCTGAAGGGGTTCATGTACACCCCCGCCCCTGGACAGTAGGCTGCCTCCCTTCTTCTCTTTCTCTCTCCTGTTATGCTGTACGTGTGTGTGACAGCTCCCTAATTGGCCATTCTCCCCTTGTCAGAGCGACTGCCCACCCCCCTCCTCTAGCCCAGGCCGGGGCTGCTGACGAATGGCAGTGGATTACAGATGAGGACACAGTGACCTGCCTGACCTTGCTGCACAACCCCGGGGGCGGGAGAGGAGTCCGTGGCGGGTTGGGGGGTGGATGGAGGATGAGCACTGCAGAGAGGTTGGGGATGGAGGCAGGGTTGAGGTGGGTCTGCCAGGTGGCCAGGCAGGGAAGCGAGTGATCAGACGGTCGAATGACAAGTGTCTCACACACACACACGCACCAGCCCTCCCTTTTCCACTCATGTCAATATGTCAAGGGCACAAACCTCCACGGGCTACCACCACTGCAGCATTTCCCCCTTTTTTACTTTTCTATTTATTTCCTTTCCTCTCTTCTTCTGACTTTTTTATGCGTCTCTCAGACGAGCAGCTTCCCTGTGACTGCTGGCTCGCCTCCACACACCCACAGGCCGTGATGTGCTCGGTCAAAAGCAGGCAGCAGGTCCTAGAGTGCGATGAATTTTAATGTCTTCCAGCTCTATAGATAATTCTGTGCCCCCCCCCCCCCCCAACACCCCCAGTGTGTAAGACTGCCAAGGTGAGGTTGTGTCCTCTTGTTAAGAGCGATTAATAGCACTTGTTGTGTACATAATGAAAAATCCCCGCTGATGCATAGGGTGGTGGTGAAACTCCCACACCAACATGAACACACACACACACACACACACACACACACACACACACACACACACACACACACGTGTTTATTAATATGAAGTATTAAGCCTCACTACCATGTGAGCTGTGGCGGTTCCTGTTTCTCTGCTACAGACACAACGCTGCAGCGCGTCTGCGTGACGTGTGTTCTGAGTGATGGAGATTGTCTACTCACCACCAAGTCTTGTTCTGACTGGTGGAGTATGTTTAGATCTAATCTGTGTGTACGTGTGTGTGTGTGTGTGTGTGTGTGTGTGTGTGTGTGTGTGTGTGTGTGGTCGTTCTGTTGTACCTGTAGAATCTTCACCTAACATCAGCTTTTAAGCTGACCTTGATGTGTTGAGTGCGTGTCTGAGGCTTGTGTGCGTTTCTCGGACTAGATGCTGTTAGTTTACTCATGTCTCTTTTTAGTGTGTGCGTGTGTGTGTGTGTGTGTGTGTGCGTGTGAGTGCACTAACAACATTCAGTGCTCCAGTCAAGCTGTGCAAGCTCCTTTAATCCCACGCCCCAGTGTCTGTAGGCTTGATTAGTGGCAGCAGTTATCTGTGCAGCGCCCTCCTTTAGCATTTGATCAGGTTTGGGGCACTTAAAGGAGGGGGAGGGGGTGTCAAGTCATGAGAAACGAGGAAAGGAAAGAGTAGAGGGGCAGTGGTTTCTTAAAGAAGCGTTCCTGCCAGTGGAGCCAATTGATTACTGCATTTTACCCGTATCGGCCTCCACAGCTAAAGATGACGAGGTATAGGAGCGTGATGTGTGTCCGCATTCACCTCCCAACCACACCACTAGCTCTGTTGTACAACGGTTCCTTCAGTTTGTGTCATTGTACAATGTCTAGACGTTCTTCTCCGCAAACCAGTGTCTGTTGAAGTTGCCCAGTCTAGCTCTCTTTGGTCTACTTGTGGCTGAAGGCTCATTTCCTGTCATTTACCTGCGTACAGCGTGACCCATCAGCTGGTTCAGTAGAGTCAACACAGTCCGTCTCCAACCAGAACCAGAACACAACCTTGTTTCCATTCCATCTGTGGATGAAAGGTTCGGTTCTGCCAGTCTTCATCCTAGGAACAGATTCCACCTGGTAAAGAAACCTTAAAGGAAGGGTCGTAATTTGACGTCATCAGGGCGAGGAGGACAAGATTTTAAAATGCGAAAACTTGTTGCTCACTCCCCTGCCCTTCCTGAAAGAGCCAAAAGCCACACCTCCTATCGTGCACGCAGAGGAAAAGCTGAGTCAACAGAGCGAAAATGCTAACAGTAGCTTTACCAACATTAAGTTCAAGTTACCAAGTTTAAATAAACCAAAAATACCCAGCAGCAAACAGACCAGCACGGAGGAGAGACTGCTTCCACCAAAACAGCTCTCCTAATGTCTGAAAGAAGCTCCTAGCTCCTTTATGAAGGGAGAAACGCTCCCGGTGATTTTCTACATCTGTGATAGAGACGGAGCGGTGCATCTGACCCCGGAAGTTGTTGTCTGTTGCCAGGAGATGAAGGCGGGCAAAACAGGAAAGGAATCTAGTAGCGGACGGACATTGTTCCGGGTCTTCGGTATTTGGCGGAGATCTTAGTGAAGGGGAGAAGAAGGCGAGCTAGAGGAAAAACAGGCAGATTCCTCCTCTATTTACAAACTCCCGGGGATGCAACAAGTGGGCGTGGTGCGTCGACTACCGGATCTGACGTCGACAAATTTTTAGAATCAAGCCGTCGACGTCATCGAGGATTCACTACAGCCCTACTCACATTTATGAAAGAAAACAAAAACACTGTTTTCACTAATCAAATTACAGTTTGAAACATCACAATCTTTATGTTTACCAGATTCTGCTATCACTGTAGCAGAATCTGGTCCAGGTTTAGAGAGTCTTGGTCAGTGGTTCCCAATCTTCTGTCTTTGAGGATCCCTTGGCTGTGTGGTAACCTCGCCATCTCAGCACAAACGTGTTGTAGAAGAAGAAGAAATTATCTTTTGTATAGCGCCTCTCAAGATGAAAATCACTAGGTGCTTGTGTGTGCTGACGTACCACAAATTTGGTGGGGACTCCGTTGGTGGATCACAAACAGGTTGGGAACCACTGGTCCAGGTGTTGTAGTTTAAAATATGAGCAGATTAAAGAGAAAATGGGTTGGAATTGCCCTTTAATATTTGGAAACCTGAAATTGAAGCCAATGTTTTTAGCTTTGTCTGAATTTCCACAATAGAATGTAACTAAAAATACCAGCAATAATTTTTAGATTAACTTATACTTATTTTCACATAATTTTCCACGAATATCAACATCCCATTGAAAAAAGAATCCAAACTTGATAATTTTTCTTTTTTTTCTTAATAATTTTAAAAACTAACAAAAACAAAATGGTGGTTTTGTAGAAATGACAACCAATCTCAGATATTTAGAGGAGAGAAAACAACAATCACTGACTTTGATCTCTGACAAAAGTTGGTTTAAACTTAATGTTCTGACATTTTTCTCAGAAGTCTCAGAATAAATAATCAAGGCTTTAATTGGATTATTTCAACAGTTCTTTCATTTTGTTCAAAGGGGTTTGGTTATGAAACAACACAACCACATTGTCTGTGCTAGAATCATATTATTGGGCTTCTTTAGCAGCAGCCTGTCTGATTACTGAGGAACCTGAGCAGCTTTAACCCTTCAGTCTTTATTGTAACAGCATTTTCTCCACCACGCTCATCTCCCATTAGTCCAGGATCACTCTGTCATTTCTTTTTGGTTTGGAGATTCGTGAGTCTGCCTCCTAGCTTGATTGACAGCCGCTTTTTTCGCCTCACAATCAGTTTATCCAAGATTCAAAGACGAAATAGTGCCGGACGGTGTCTCAATTAGCAGGACCTGTGAAAAATTATGTAAATTCAGGACTAACCCACAGAAAGCAGGGACCCTGGTCACCCTAACGGCAGCATAGCAGCCACTCAGGAAGGCTCGGAGCCTCAGAGCAGAGTCTGGAAAGGTGAGCAGGATCAACCCATTTTTGAGACGGGGGAGATTTGCTGTATTTTTGTTTGTAAAACATAATATTTTGACCTATTGTATGGTTTTTATATATTACTAATGTGTTAAAAATCACCACAGATGGTAAAAATAAATTGATGATTAAATGCCAAACTTTAGGGGTGCTATGGATGAATTTAGGGGTGTAATTTTTCCCTATACATTGGAGAGACATCTAATTTTTTGCCCAGTTGTAACTTCATTTTATAGACAACACTTATATCTATTTTTACCTGGATAAACAATGTTTATATAACTACACTGTGTATTCTAACTTTATTGTTATACTTTCAGTAGTATGTGCTTCACCAATTTATTTTTTTACAGAAACACACTGTTTATAATAAACAATCACAGGCTTAAAGCTAATCTCCTTGGTGGAGATATTTAGTCTGTTTTCCTAAGCCTTCATCAGATTCTGCAAGAGCTGCTAATTACTGATTTTAATCAAATTAGTATTGCTTAAACAGAAAAAAAACTTTAAATCCGACACGAACCATGACTCATGGCCCACCGGGCTAACACAAGGCTGATGTAGCCTTGAAGCGCTAATAAACAGCTGATGTTTATGATACATTTCTGCTCAGAAACAAATGTTTCTAACAGCTGAATTATCTTCTAAGTCTTTTTAAAGCTCTACAGGATATGCTAATCACTCGTTTAATCACATCTGTGATGTTCTAACTGGGGAAACATCAAAAAACAGAGAGAAAGCAACAACGGTGATGCTAATGCTGACCACTAACATTTCACAGAACACACACTTCACTAACACAGAACAAACCTAAAACCAGACCAAGTCTCCTATGGCGTAAAGTTAAAGCCTACACTAACCCTTGGCTCAAATACACAAATGATAGTCTCCTTTCGTTTAAATCTCCTCTTCCACAGTTACCTTTAATTTTTTTGTTATAGACTGACATAATTTTGGTGCTTTTTAGCATTGAAGCTAGTTCCATATTAGCCAACACAGCTAAATCTGCACTCATTTCTTCCATTTTAATAAAAAAAATCTATTATAGTTCTCTAAAATACAATTGATGACTTACCTTTCCAAAAGTAGCTTTGCCAACTCTTCATCAGTTTGGAGGCCTCGTAGTCACAAAGCTTCACTCATCTTTTAAAAGTGTCTCCAATATAAGTCCTACTCCACAGTCAAGTACGTGTAATGGCGAACTTTAAAAAAGCACTTTTAAACTTTTTAAATTTGTTTAGGAAGTTAAGGCAGTCGAGGGAGCTGTAACAATATTTCTTGATCCGTTGTAGCAACACATTCTCACACCCAAAGCGTCAAATAATGACGCGTGTGACCAAGCATCAAAATTTGACGATTAGGGAAGCCCCAGCGCGTCAGGAGAGGACGCACTGGGACGCGCTGTTCCAGAGCGTCGGATTTCGACGCCCGCGGTGAGACGGACATTTGACCGTCTTGTGAATTACATAACCTTCCCCTCACCCCCATTCTAACCTTAACTAGGTTGCGCATGCAAAGCTTAATTGGAAATTACTGAGTTAAGATTGGGATGGGGGTGAGGGGAAGAGTAGATCTCTAGAGGTTCGAGGAATAATGTCCATGCCACTGCGGGCGTCGGATACTGACGCCCCCGTGACAAGTGTCCCTGCGTGTCCCAGCGCATCCTCTCCCGATGCGCTGGGGCTCCCTAATCGTCATATTTTGACGCTTGGTCACACGCGTCATTATTTGACGCTTTGGGTGTGAGAATGTGTTTGTTGTAGTGTGAACTGACTGAGGCGCGTGACACCATTGTGCACACTGGTGACTGAGGCTCGTACTCATTGGCTGACAGCTCCCCCTGGTGGAAAAGCAGCGGTATTTTCATCGCTATAGGCTTGCAGAAACTATTCATTTAGCTGAGGAGGCCAGGGGAGGGACTTAGGAACAAAATAAAATATGAAAGATTATTTGCTTTATCTATAGTTTCAAGTAATTTGACAATTTCAGCGTGCATACCCTGCCTTTAAAGGGGCAATATATAATTCTACAGAGAAATAATCACAAAATTGTCTAATGTCTGTACTAGGGCTGTCACGGTAACCGGTGTAGCGGTAAACCCCGGTAAAAAGGTTGACAATAATAATAACCGTCTTGTTTGTAAAAAAAATATATTATTATTCATGTGTTCACCTACAGAGGATGTTACTGTCATTTCTAACCCTCACAACTTTAAAGTTTAATGTGCTGCTGCTGACAAAAGGAAAGGATTTATTGGTCTGTTGAAGCAGATTTACTCCCATAAAGAGTTTAAACACTGCTGATGGTGTGAAAACTAAATAAGACAATGGGCCCAATGAAAAGCCACCGGGCTCAGTCTAAGACGTTTAACAGTTTCCTTTAATCAGCTGATGAGTTCGTTTAGGCAGACGTACTACTAAGCGGTCCCGACATAATAACCTCTGCATTATTCATCCAGCCCCTCTGTCTTCAGTCCTTGTTGCAGGAACTTCATATACTTGGTCAAACTCTCGTTTAAATCTGGAATTACTGATAATGAATTCAGATTAAATTGGAGAAGAATGATGTTAAGTCTCTAACCATTATGTGGAGCGTCAGAAGGGCTGTTTGGTGCAGCAGATCTGTCTAAAACACCAGCACCTACTCAGATTTCCACAGAGAATTATCTTGAGTTTTTATTCTGTAATCGCTCTGTCTGCAGTTTACTGTGCAGTCGGCATGTTAATAGCTTCACAAAGGACAGCCGAGGTAAACATGTATTCAACAGTCAAATGTGACACGCGGAAAGTCGTGTTGTTGTTGAATGGGACCGACTCTGGTTGAGACGCTCTGTTCCTGCTCTGCAGCTCCCACTCAGAACTTTGACCCCAACTAAAGAGTTCAGTCCAGCAGAGAAACAGTGGGCGGGTTTCTGAGAGGACTGGAGAGAACGGCGAATGACTCACTGCTCATGCTTGTATTCTTGCAAAAGGAGATATTCCAGGTAAATGGCCTGGCTAGGCAAACTATAGCTCGACTAAATCCACACATGTGAACTTTTTAATGACAAAATGGAAACTTTGGCGTTCCTTACTTTCCACTAATCACTCGTTTGTGCCGCCTCACGCCTTGGCGGCTCCGTTAGATCTGGGATGCTGTTTTGAATATTTAGTGTGAAGCCTGTTTGCGGTTGAAGTAGCTCAAACCGTGTCAGCAGTAGGTCAGACATCAGGGGCCAGTGTAGGACTAATCTTATCCACGTCTCTTGTTTATTGGCATGTACGGAGCTCAGCCCTGCCAAGTGGAGTGGGGCAGTCTGGGACCGATCCCCTCAGACTGTTGCATGTAGATGCATGAAGTCAAACTGATTTACCATTCTTTTTCATTAGTAAACTTTGACCTGGCTGTGATTGATTTCAAGTAAAATGAGGAAAATCTTTGTGTTTTTATGATTTTAATGTTATATTTCACTCTCAAAGCAAACTTTAGGCTAATCTGAAGAGCAAGTCACCCCCTACCACAGTCTCACTCCAGTCCCACTTCATGTTTGAAAAAGGCAAGAAATGCTGTTGCCTGGCAGAACGAGAGGGCAGAGCCGCTAACAAATACACACACACACACACACACACACACACACACACACACACACACACACACACAGGCTCACAACGACATTGTGACATAATAATGAACCAGCTAATGTCATAGTGTACCTCTTAGCCAGTAACTGTGGCAGATTTAGATGAAAATGCAGTGCAGCGTTTTGACCTGAAGATGGCGCTACACTGTGTTTTAGACAGAATATTTATATTTGAACTAAGATGCACTCAAGTGCCGAATTGACTACACGTGTCTACAGCACGATTAGACATGCATTTATATAGTTTATCAGCACAAAAAAAGTTGATTTGGGTTGACTTGCCCTTTAAAAGCCACAAAAATAAGTGAATGAGCATTCTGAGAGGCTAAACGATAGCAGAGATCCATCCTCTTCCATCACAGCTCCACCAATTATACGCACAGACCATGCTGCGTTCCCAACAGTAAAAGTAAGAAAGCAGGAGCCTCTTTAACCCAATAAAGGCAGACATCTTGCTGACTCACAGCAATAGCCTTCTTAGGAGTGATGCCAAGGATATTATGGAAATGATTCATTAAAGGCCAAGGTTTTTTAGCTGGTTTTATCCAGCTTTCAAGGCAGCTCGATGGAGGGACATTTGATCACAATTGCAAAGTGGCTCATTTCCCTCAGACATAACCACTGCAGTCTGTTTCAAGGGCCCGGCTCTGCCTACTAGCATGCTGACCGCGGGCCAATCAGCTGTTCCCGTTACCAGTGCTTTGTTTACAAATGTAAAATACACGTTGGAAATGAATGAGCACCGTTTCAAACCGGCGATGCAAGCAGAATACCTCAGAGCCCGACAGAACTGGATTCAGGATGGACTGATGGCACACACGGCTCATTAAGAACTGTGTGTGTGTGTGTGTGTGTGTGTGTGTGTGTGTGTGTGTGTGTGTGTGTGTGTGTGTGTGTGTGTGTGTGTGTGTGTGTTTTAATTGATGTGCTAATTGTCAGCCACTCAGGAAATGGCCCTTGGTTGGGTCTTTTAAATGGCACAATATGGACACAACATCTTTGGACGAACCTGGGCTTGTAAGGCGAGGCGAGAGAAAGTCTAGGTCTGCGATACGACCTGGTGACATCATCCCTCGGTCCTCTGCTGCTCAGCTGGGCTCTGATACACTTAGATGACTTGTTGGCGGACATGAAATCCTCTTAGTTTTCTCTCTCAACCTCAAGAACTCCTTGTACTGTCGAGCTCATATGAGGCTAAAATCCACCTCTGTGCTCCTCATTCAAGGCCAGACTCAGGCCAGGAAAATTCCCAGTCCAGATCAAGTTTGGCCCAGTCCAAACCAAATGCACTCAGCTTCCCCACGGCCTGCCATGAGGAGGATGGTTTTATCAATAGATGGTCCGTGGTACTTGAACCAGGAGCTTGGGCTTTTCAGCTCTGGTGTATTACATTTCCGTCTATTCCCTGGAATCTGTGTGTGCGTGTGTGTGTGTGTGTGTGCGCCAGTGCGTGTGTGAAGTTACTGTTTTAGTCAGTGCATCCTAAGAAGTAGGTCACGGTGCCCCAGTTCTCATTGTGTGGGCATGCATGTTTTCTGTGTATCCTTTTCAGCTGTTGTTTTGTCCCAGTTGACTCATCTGCAGAAACATTTGCTTGCTCGACTCTGCTGCTGTTCGGTAGCATGTTGCGCTCCTGTTTACCTGTTCTCGAGGCTGAGCAAGATCTTTTAAGTCTGCCTTCCTCTCCTGCACCCACTCACTTGTGGAGGTCTTGGAACAACTGCATTTTGTCAGGCAGCTTATGTTCTGCCTTATTTAATCATGTCAGACCATATTGAATTTACAAATAGCGGTCACGCCGCATGTGTAAGTGAGCTACCCCGTAGAGTGTGTGCAACAGGACTAGGCTGCAGATTACGTGATATAATAGTGTTTAGGCATCGCCTCCTCCTTTAAATTCCTTTAACCTTGACTCCCCTTAAATGCAGGGAGAACACATCTGCCAGGCTGGTGTCAGACATTAGAAATACACACCGCTCAGGCAGCATTGTCACTTTTTATTAACGCCCAGAGCTTTGCATGGACACCAGCTGTTGCATCAAGTGGAAGAGCCTTGGCGGTATGAATGACCTTGACTTTAACTGCCTCTCCTTTGGCTCCTTTCCCCTTTTCATTCTTTAGTTTGCTCTCATACATTTTAAACAACCCAGATCACCATTCTTGATGGCGATCCTTTAGAAACACCAACGATTTAAAGAAGACTGTTGGCTGAGAGGTGGAGATGATAATGCTATTGTTGTCGCTCACCAAACGTAGCAGCTCTGTTCATTTCCATGTAGAATTTGAAGGTTTGTTTTTTTCCCCAAGCAGCGGGTCAAGGAAACACAAAAACACAGAAGTGCTATCTACGACCTACCAGAAGCCAGTCCCAGACTGGTGACCGGGTTTACAGCAGCAGGTTTTTATTTAGGTCCTCTCACCGTGAGCTCATTATGGCTGGAACAAAGACGTGTTAGTTTATAGTTGTTTTCAGAACAGCACGATAAAATGATCTGCTGCTTAAGTCTAAATGTCCCTGCAGTCAAAGTCAACAGATGTCAAAATCACGTGATCATCCGTTGTTTGGTGAAAATCTGAATGAGGATTTGTTGTAAATAAGTTTCTGGATCAGATCTCGGCATGATGTGGTTCTCTGGTGCTGATGTGCATCGTGGGCGGTGGTTGAGAGTGCAGCAACCTTTTCCTGTTCCTGCCGTCCTCTCAACAGCAGAGGAGTTCAACGGAGAAAGACAAACAAATGAGGAATCAACCAGCCAGGGGATGATGTAGCCGCACCCCACCCGTGTGTGTGTGTGTGTGTGTGTGTGTAAGTGCGTGCGTGTGTGTGTGTAAGTGCGTGCGTGTGTGTGTGTGAGATACTGTAGGGGTAAAAATCACTTTAGTGCCTGCTCTGTCATTGGCTGACATTGTCAAGGATAATGGATAATCACCACAGAAACTGTAGAGCAGCTCACTGATGCTGTGGTGTCTCGCGGTGGAGGAGGGGTGGAGGTCAGGCTTTTTGGGTGCCACCACCAATGAAATGACACGTTAACAGATGTGTAAGGTCGTTCTCCATGTATACACCAGAGGAGATAATGTAATAGTAATGCACACATTCACAGTAAGGGACGAGGAGGGCCGGGAGCTTTGGGGGCTCCGTGTAGAGGACGACGCCTCCGCCTGTATTAAGGTCAGCGGGCTGTTAACAGACATTTGTAACCGAGGTGAACAGCTTGGGTTTGTTTTTCTTGTCCTTGCTGCAGCAACGTGCTTTGACACAGCCCGTATCATCACATGCCGCTCATAACTTCTTGGATTAAGTTGAGTTTGTTTTACTTTGTTCTGAACAGGGCCACCCCCCACCTCATCACAGCCGACATAATTAGAGGAACATTTTATTTCTGAAGCTAGTTGACTCAAACTTATTAACATTAAAGAAAAACTGAAGGGATAAGCCATCGCTAACTGGAGTGTGTATGTTGTGATGATGCAAACCTGATCGGGCAGATTGCCCTCCAGCTCATCACTAATTGTTCCAGCTTGTCTGTTATGTTTAGGCACATTTTATGGTTTGATGTTTTATAGACCACTGTTGAGGGGCTCAACAAAATAAATGATGAGTAAACACTTGGTCTCACATTCTCCTCTTTCTTTATAAAACGCCAAATCACGACGAGTCGTCTCAAGGACCTTCACACAGCAAACAGTCCAACACAGGTCAGTTCATTAAGCCAATCAGTAAAAAGTTTCCTGTATAAGGAACCCAGCAGATCGCATCAAGTCACTGACTAGTGTCAGTGACTTTACAGCAATCCTCAAACTAAGCAAGCATGCAGCGACAGTGGAGAGGAAAACTCCCTTTTAACAGGAAGAAACCTCGGGAGGATCCTGGCTCAGTATAAGCAGCCATCCTCCACGACTCACTGGGGATCGAGAAGACAGAGCGCACACACACACACACACACACACACACACAACATATATACCATTCAGCTTCTGAATCATGAAGAACATGACTCTAAATCACAAAGATGATCTGTGAAGGTAGTTTAAAATGGCCCAATCTTTAGGGACAATGGTCACGTTGTAAGTTAACCGATACCAAGCAGTGCAGTAGTATCCTGTCCGCTCTTTCTAGTCGTCTCTTTGTTCAAAAACATTAACAAGGTCAACGGTAATTCCAACGGTTCAGTGCCGGCAGCAGACAGATTAACAGAATTCTCCATGTTGAAACTGTGTCAGCGTTTTATTCCCATTTCCATTTGTCCTCTCGCTGACTAGGAGCCTCTCTCGCTGCATATTAGTCATCTTGCCAAGCTGTAGTCAAGGTAAACATGTTTACATGTTTACTGCACTAATCAAACGTGGCCTTACAGGCCATTCCATTATAGCTCTGTTAAGCTCAGTGGCGGGAAAATAGTCCTAATCCAGTGCATCTAAGATTAGTGTGACGGCAGACGTCAGATGGCCCAGGGTGACCAGGTTGGCCTTTGTCATTTTCTGTTTTAGGTCGTAGTTTAAAGATAACCTTAAATTATTAACGACGCCAAAAGGCCGATCTCTTTCTGTTGGAAATGGAATGCTGCCGTCTGAAATTCCAGTGGAGCTCTAAAGGTGACCACCCTAATATTCTGACTTGGGATTCGTGTGTGATTTAACCATCCTAGATTTGGTGTTTAATAGAGTCGTTGCATATCCCACCTGGTTGTGACCTGATGCTGTCCACAGAGATGGATTTGAGCCTGATTAGAAGGATGATGCTTTGTTTGTGGTCCTTGCTTCAAATATAAAGCTGAGGACATTGCTTTGGCCTTTCGTCATAAACAGGAGCTGCTCTCCTGTCAAGTGACCTGCAGCGTCGTTCCACTCGGCCCACACAAAAGGTGAAGACAGCATTGGGAAAGGACAAGGACAGCAGCTGAGCCAGGGTGGAGACTCTGTATTAATTAACCTTTGTGGGATGTGCCCAGGAATGTTGGAGGTGTCCCGTATCCACGGAAACCGTGCTGACAGGGTTCAGAGCAGAGGTCTCTCAGGGCAGCGTCTCTGACACTGTCATGGCAACTAGCACAACGTGCGTCTCAGTGCCACCAGCTCTGGCCTCCAGACAATGCCGTGCCGTGACAGGTGCACCTGATCCTTAAGCCACCAGTAATACTCATCCAAACAATCCGTGGATTGTCTCTGCTACTCATATCTCATAGCTGTAAACTTCAGTCCCATAAGACCAAGGCAGGGTCAGTTGTGTGTGTTGTCTTCGTAATAAAAGTGCTTTCAGATTGGAATAAGAATAGATTCTGTTTTGCTTTATCCCTTTAGTATTTGGTAACGACAGCCTCAAAAATAATACTGTTGAAGTGTATTTAGTCATTTTTCTTTCTTTTCTTTTTTTAGAGGGGGGGTGGGGGGGTCCTTAGTCGCGGTCCAACAGTGACTTGTGTTTATATTGCAAAACCACTAACATGAAGAAGAAAGAAGAAGAAAATATCATTTCTAAAGCGCCTCTCAAGATAAAAATTACGAGGCGCTTCACAAAAACAAAAAATGTGAAAATATAAAAAAGCATTTAGAAAATGTTTTAAAATATATTAAAATGAGCAAAAAATAGGAAATTGTGATTAAAAAAAATGTTAAGAAAGAGAGAGAGTGAACAGGAAAGAGGGAAATCAGTGGATCCTGAGGAAGCTGGAATAGGTGGGGAGAGCTGAATAAAGAGAGAGGGGTGAAGAAGGTCATACAAAAGCCAGCTTGAACAAGTGAGTCTTCAGCTGCTTTTTAAAGGAGACCACTGAGTCCACTGATCTCAGGCTCAGGGGGAGAGAGTTCCAGAGTCTGGGGGCCACAGCAGCAAATGATCAGTCACCTTTGGTCTTTAGCCTGGTGCTGCACAACCAGTAGGCTTTGATCACTGGACCTCAGGGACCTGCTGGGGGTGTAGGGACTGAGAAGATCACCAATGTAAGATGGTGCTTGTCCATGTAAGGCCCTAAAGACCAGAACCAGGATCTTGAAAGTCACCTCTTTCTGTATGACCTCATCGGTACTAAATGAAATCCTGGTCCTCTGCTTGACAACATTTCAGGTCCGTAAAACTTGACTCTTTAAGCCGTAGTTGTCAACCTCCTTTCCCATGACGGACTCTGTTTCTGTTAATGGCACGATATACATCACAATGCCCTAGTGCCAAAACACAACATGGCGGCACCTTTAAGCAGGATAATTTACAGTGCTCAGCATTAATTTGTCAAAAAAAACCTTTAGTTTCCTTTCAGAATTAACATTTTCTATGAGATACCGTGCTACAAAATAATCCCCAGTGATTGCAAACAGTAGTTGCTAATTTGCACACCCAAAACGTGTAATCATGTTTGCTTCAACCAGCTTTAGTAGAACTGAAGATCTTGTGATCTAAGTTATATTATTAAACTAACTTTCATGTTATTGAGTTAACCAAGTGTTCAGTAAAACCAGCCTTGTGAAAATTCTGGAATTTGTTCTTTTGTTCACTGAGCTGCTGATTAAGTTTGTACTTTTTAAAGGGGGTGTACACTTTTATGCAGAACACTGTAGCTTCAGCTTTCAACAACACCAAGAGGTGGAGACACTTTACTATTACAAAGGGTGATTCATGCTTAGCCTGGCCTGCCAGACTCGTCCTCTGTTTAATTCTGCACAGAGTCTGGTTGCTCACAGATAGAGAGGCTCATGAGGGGCGGGACTAGCCAGCTCAGAAATAACCAATCAGAAAAAAGGCGGAAATGCCAACTGTAACGCGTGGCGGTGTAGTTTTTTTTAGCTTTAGTCAAAAATGGTGTCTGGCAATGGCGCATACATGTTTTTTTTTTTTTTTTTTTTTTTTTTTTTTTTTTTTTTTTTTTGACGAAAGGCTTTTAGCGCTTCTACTTGTTGTGGATTTCAAGACGTGTTCAGGTCATTTAGACCAGAGGAAAGAACCGCAGCGAACTCCGCTTCAGTCGCCATCTTTGTTGTTGGAGCGTTGTGGTGTGTGACGAATGCTGCTCAGCGCTGATTGGCTCGGGTAGGATTCTCAAGGGGTGGGGTTATTTGAAGAGAGTTCCCTGATGGGGCTGGCTGGTCTTTCAAACCCAAGTTGTTTTGGTTAGGGATGCACGATCAGGTTTTTTTGCTGCCGATCACCGATACCGATCACCGATACCGATCACGTGGATTGGCCAGAAATTTTCTACAACATTATGATGAGTGCTACACACTACATAATCTGGGAATAAAGGAAATGTAACCTAATCTAAAATGGTCTGTATTAGGGTTGTCACGGTGTGAAAATTTAACCTCACCGTTATTGTGACCAAAATTACCACGGTTTTCGGTATTATCGCGGTATTTTTTTTAAACGTGATACATTTGCACACAATTAAATAAACCCTGTATGTCAGGAAATATTGTCCTCAGTTTGTGTCTAAATTTTGCCTAAAATGTGTTATTTTGTAATTATGTTGTTTATTTGTTTACATTTTCCCCTTTAGTCTTTAAAATACCAATATTTGCCCATAACTTCTTATTTTATGTCTGTTTGATGTCATTTAAAAATATTAGATCAGATGATACTCAGTACTCAAGTAGCCTTCTAATCAGATACTTTTTTACCCTTACTTGAGTAATAAACCCTATATCAGGAAAATACTGTCCTCGGTGTGTGTCCTTCCAGTGAGCTTTGCAGATTTGGGAAAATGTCATCAGGCAGTAATCATTGTTAAATTCATAATTATTCTCGGAGAGAGACCAACTCTTATCTGTCCCTGGGAGCCCCGTAATGCATAGCGTCATTTCAACATGGGGGTGTCCGCGACACGGTTTATATGCAGGTAGCGGCGCTGCGGCTGCTTTATATAGCGACTCGTTGCATTCTCCCTCAACCCAAATCCTCGGATCACGCATTTTAGCTAAAACGCTAACGTTAGCTTGCCTTGCTTTGACTGTAGAGTTGTGGGTGATGGTCACACAGATGTGTCATGAGATTTGAAGCGTTGCTGCCTTTCACAGACACTTTTTCTGCACGTGCTGCAAACAGGATAGCCGTCTTCTATAAACTCCCTCGGCATTCTTCAAATATCCAAAAGATGCCCGTACTTCCGACTTTGTCTTCTTTGAGGATAATAAATGTCCTCCTGAGCGTTGCCGTCTCCTCCTTTGACCATTATTTCAGCTTTAGCTTCAAGAAAGTTTTGTTGTAAACAACAAAGCGCGCATGTGCCGCCGGCTACTTCAGCTGATGATACGGTGGCTGGTAAGGGTCACCGCGCCTACACCGCAGCCACGGTAAACCCACCAAGATAATATAGTTTTTTAAAAAACAAGACGGTTATTATTATTGTCAACTTTTTTTTTTTTACCGGGGTTTACCGCTACACTGGTTACCGTGACAACTCTACCTGATCGGTTTGCTTTGATCTATTTTGAAAATTCCGATCAAAACCGATAGGGGCGCTATCGGCCGATTACGATCAAATGCCGATCCATCGGTGCATCCCTAGTTTTGGTCAGGTGTAGAGCAAAAAGGTGCAGCTCCTTCCTAAAAAGCAAATAATCTCCAATAGAAAATAAGAGGATGCTTAGACTTTTGCATTGATGTTACTAATTTTTTTAAATCACAGCTCATCAGATCTCCAGACTTGATCCTGTTCATTATGGCCCAGTAGTTGCTGCTTCAGAAACCTTGTGGTTTGATCAAGGGTAACTTTCCACACATAAGCGTGGCCCGGCTGCCCTGTCTTTAGCACAAAGAGCTTTGTGTCTTCAGCTGATCAGCCATTTAACGTTAAACGTGCTAATATAGGCTTCTGAGATGGAGCTCCTTGTGTCTGTGATGATTTTTCTCTTTGGCATTGTGTTAACACGCGCCTGAGCTAAGACCTTAATTATTAAAGACATTATGCAACAATTCAGATGTATTCACCTAATACTTTATACTTGTTTAATGCCCAGAGACTATTTCACGGTGTCCTCTGTGTTTTCAGACTGTATGTCCTCATACTTCTGCTCATTCGTGTATTTAAGCAAGCGTGCTTCTGTTGGTGGGTGGGTGGCTCTTACTGTAGCTAGATGAAGGGTTGTGTGGTTTTAGATGAAGCTCAATTGCAAACGGAGTCGGGGGGGGGGGGGGGGGGGGCTAATCCAGTGAAATGGCAAGCTGCATAAAGAATTATGCACAGCTCTCAGAAGGCCCTTCACTTTTGAAAGACACAGCCGTGAGAGGCTTACAGCTCAAGACCTGAATGTTTTCAAGGTAGTGAGCTTGAATTTTCAATTTGAATCCAATCAAGGCTCATCTACATGTGTTGTGTGTTGGGTGGCTGTGAGGGAAGAGTGCAGAGAGAAGGAGCCGTGTGCAGTCAATCTGAAATGTTGCTAAGTAACAGCGATGGCAGACAAGGTGGGGAAATGAATGTGATATAGTGCTCTGCAAATCCCTGCTTCTCACATGGTTTCCTATTTTTCCCCTTTTTCCTTCCCCCACCACCCCTCCCTGTTTTCTCTCTATCTCTCACTTTTATAGATCTCCCCCCTCAGCTGTGAGCTCTACAGAGACACCACTGACAGAACAACAGACAACCATGGAATGCGTCAACATCATGGTGGTGGATTCCTGCTGACTCCTCGCTTGCTACTGGCATCAACCTGAATCTTGGCCTTCTGGGGTCCTGCAGCGTTTATAGGCATACAGCAATGCCTTGGAGGGCCGCCTGCCCCAGATTGCTTCCAGGCATGGTTGCTTCTTCAGCACGTTGCTGCTTGTAGCCTCTTCAGAACGATCCAAGTCCAGCGAGCGCATCCTTCTGCTCTTCTCTGTTCTCACCTGGCGCCAAGACCGGCCCTCTTTCTGGTGACTAACCAGTGCATGACTGAACCAGATGACCCAGATCACATTTATTTTCCAGTAGCAGTGCTAAGCAATACGAGGGGATCTGAGTATTGAACATGACTCATGGGGAGGAGCCTGGCCCTGAGACACACAAGGATTCAGCTGTTCTAACTTATCTGGAAGGTTTACTGATGCATCCAGTGGTGGCCGGGCCTGGGGCCACAGCAGGCGGGAGGTCCGAGGCTGTCCACAGCAATCAGCAACAGGGCAACAAGGTGGGGGGGTCCTTCCCACTAACTCACCATGCTCCAATAGCGCCCAAGGCTGGAACTAATAGACCGACTCTGGGTTCCTCACAACACCTGAAGAAGGCTCGCCTGCTGCGCTCCGGAGCGTGGAATGATCCGGGGAACCAGCGGCTGAGTTCACCCCCCATGGACCTGAATGGCCAAGTGGGAGGCCTGCAAAACGGAACGCTGGAGGAATCCCCTAATGCTGGAGAGAGCACCCTGTTGGCATCTCTGCTTCAGTCATTCACATCACAGCTTCAGAATGTGGCATTGTCTCAGAACACTAGTAAACCCACCAGTGAGTGTCCATCTCCAGCCAAGGCTCCAGCTGCAGACAAAGAGCCCCTACCTGTTTATGGGACAGCCTCCAGCCGCTTGAAAGGCCTCATGCGGAAGAGCAAACTACAGAATCACAACAACACCCCTTACAGCCGCCGTGGACACAGCCAGGACCGGCCACCAGAGTCCCCTCGATCAGCACACAGCGCCACGCCTCCTGCTGCTCCTGCTGAGTCGGTGTCCTGTGCTGAGCGTTTGAAAGCAGTGGCTAACTTGGTGAAAATTCGTTCTAGCCCCGCCCCCTCACCAAAGCCCAGCGTGGCCTGCAGTCAGCTTGCTCTGCTGCTGTCCAGCGAAGCACATCTGCAGCAGTACTCCAGAGAGCATGCTCTCAAAGCCCAGCTCTCAGGGAGATCAGCCAGCGAGAGACTGGCTGCAATGGCCAGCCAGCAGCACGACACAGACAAAAGGCCTCCAAGTGTTGGGGGGTCTCCAGACACACTAAGCTCCTTAGCAACTCAGAATGGAATGACAACTACCACGATGATGGCAACACTCCCTCGGACGGCAGTGTCCAGTCCTCAGAGCCCATCCCTGCTGCGTGGCCACAGCCAAAGCTCCCCACCCGCTGCTCCCCACGCGCCGAGCCAGCCCCCCAGAGAGAAAAGAGGCTTTGATGCTCGTCCAGTCCGCCCACCGCAGACATGCAGCAGCTTGCTGCTGCTGCTGCTGAACAACCACAACAGTCAGAAGCAGCTGACCAAGAACGGACACCTGGAGGACATCGGTGGCCTTCTGCCTCCAAGCGGCTCCTCTTCTGTCACGTCGGACAGTGAATGCTCCACCCATGAGAGAAGCATGACCAAGGACAGCAGTGATGCTGAGAGCTCCTACTCCAGCTGTTCCCCAATTGACCTCTCCATGAGAGGTCGTGGCAGTGCTAGTGCACAAGACACTGGGCCCAAAAATGCTCCCTCTTCTTCCTCTTCCGTCACCTCTGTGCTCTCTTCCTGTACCATGGTGCTGTCTTCCACCCCAGCATCATCCTCTCCTCAAGCCAGTGCTCAGCCCTCCACTTCATCCTACTCACCTTCTTCTTTGACTGTCTCCTCTGTATCCACTGCTATTTCTTCATCCTCGTCCTCCTCCTTCCCTACCTCCTCCCTGGACAAGCTAACGGAGTCTTTAATAAACAAGTGGAAACCAGAGCCATCCAGATCAAACGTCTCCAACAACAAGGAGCCAGAAATGAGTCCGGACCTAAAATCCCACCCGAAGGTCACTCTCATGCAGCTGCTGCTCGAGCGCAGGAACTCTGAGATGGCTAGCAAAAGCAGCGGGACACAGGACTTGCCTCTTGACATAACTATGGCCACCATGTCTCAAAGTCAGCAGAAAAGACTGATGTCCTGGGAGGAGAGCAGAACCAGAAGCTCCATAGAAAAGTCAGCAGGTCCGCCCCAGTCCCTCTACTCTTTTAGTCAGGACCCGAGTGGTGCACTTTCCCCGTATTCTTACCCCTCCCCCCATGTTCAGTCCAGCCCACTAGATTTGTGTAAGTCTAAAGCCTTCCCAGCTGAGAGGTCCTCAGAGCCAGCCTTTAGTGCCAGTAAACTGTTGCAGAATCTGGCCCAGTGTGGCACCACCACCTCCTCCTCCTCCTCCTCCTCCACCCCGCCCATCCCCTCCAGCAAAGGCCTGGGCCAGGAGATCGACACCAGCAGGCCCCTGGCCTTGATGGAAAGACTTAATGCTCCAGTCCACCGGACCAGCACCACTCCACTGTCAGATGGAGCATCAGGCAGCGGCACACCTTTCATTCACAAGGAGCCGTCCACTCCCTCCTCACAGATCGAGAACCTCCTGGAGAGGCGCACTGTGCTGCAGCTTCTTTTAGGAACCGGGTCGGCCGGCAGTACCACCAGCCGCAAAGACAAGTCCAGTGGTGGTTACCGGAGGAGTACTGAGGCAGCTGGGGGGTGCTACGAGACCAGCCCTGCCACCACTGTCCTTTGTGACAGCTCTAACGAACCTATCTTAGATGTGAAGGTAAAGTCTGAGCTCACAGAGGAGGCGGGGCCACCTCCTGCCAGGTCTGAGGACTTTAGCAGCAAAAAGAGACTGAGTGGCTGTGAGAAGAAAAGCCAGCTCTCCGACCCTCAGCAGGACTTGAAAACAGAAGCGCGGCCGCCAGAGGTCATAGCTAAATACGGCCTCCTGAGCCAGCTGCTCAAACAACAGACTGCCACCTACTACACTAACTCTGCAGTGCTGCTGGAGTCCCAGTCCACACAGGTGAAGGAGGAGCAGAGGGACTATCCCAGCCCCGTCCCTAAGAGGAGACGTGTCTGCCCTGAGCAGTCAGAGGGTTTGAGTCACATCAGGTCTCCAAAAGCAGTGGACGGTGGTTACACAAACATGTCCGCCTCTCCCACTGTTCAAGTGGAGCCGGAGCAGCAAAGGAGTCTGAAGGAGGAGGAGGTTCCACCAAGCGAGACCCTCACTAGGGAGAGCCGTGGCTTCAATGTTCTGAAACAGCTGCTGCTCTCGGACAACTGTCTGAAGGAACTGTCCCAGCAGCCACGTGGGACGCCCAGTCCCGCGGCCCTGAAGGCCAATGGGAACAGTCTCTCTCAGCCTGCCCACAGCTTCCTCCACACGCCCAGCTGGCACCCCCATGGCTCCCTCAACTCAGGGCTTCCGAGTAATCTAAGACCACTGCCCACCCCTCCCTCAGACAGCACCCCCGTCCGCTTCCCATGGGTCCACCAGCCGGCTCCATGGCCTGTCGCTCAGAAGCGAGAGCCCCCGACTCTGGTCAAGCAGGAACCCGAGAGCCCGGTCCGGTGGGGCAGTCAGGAGAACGACGGAGAGGAGGAGGGTTGTGACTCGAACCCGGACTCGCCGCGGCTGTCTCGCTCTAACCCCATCCTCTACTACATGCTGCAGAAGGGCAGCCTCCAGCTGAGGAAGGAGGCGTACGATCAGGGAGACGGAGTCCAGCCTGTGGTCAGGGTTAAGGAGGAGCAGATAAGCGACATCCACGCCTATGAACGCAGCCTGAGCTCCACCCCTCAGTCACCAACACACAACGACAAGCACAGCCACGAGAGCCAGGGGCTGAGCCAGTCCTTCCAGTAAGACTGTGGCTCCACCACAGGAAGTAGAAGCTGTTCATTGACTCTATTTAATTTAGGGTTTTATTTCTGGTTTTGGGGATGAGTTGCTAAACTGGTTTTGTAAGAAAGTGTGTGGTTCTTTATCTTTTTTTTTTTTAACCATGGTGTCACTGTTTGAATCCTACCTGCTGAGGTCACAGCAGAGGCAGCGTTGCTTTGGTCTCGATGGTCCACGTGAATCCCACACGCATCACTTCCCTCTGTTGCCTCTCATAAACCTTTTACACAGAACATTTCATAGTGATGACTCAAAACATGCCAGTGCTCACTTCAGTGCACACTTTTTATTTTCGCCACCAAAGCGTTCTCAGATACAGTCTCATCAGCTTTAGACAGGAGCGCCGTCCCGGGGCAGACGCGGTGGTCTAGCACAGCGGCACTCGTGCTTAGGAGGACCTGCGGGCTCTTCGGTGAGGAAACGGAGGCTTCTCCTCGAGTGCCGCGGCTGTGGGGAAAGAACCCACCCGTGGAGATTCGCTCAGTTTTTTTATTCGTGCTGAACCTTTAAGGCTGACATTCAAGAGTGCAAATTCAGGATGCCGTGAGCAGGATGAGCGCAGATGGGTCAACAGAAACCGCGTGGCTCTTAAACTTGAGCAAATGTGTGTAAACGGGTTTCTAGAGCAACAGTCTATAGGCTGCAGCTTATCTCAGCAGACTGGTAAAACTCACACCAGTTTTCCTTGTGCGCGCGCACACACACACCACACACACACACACACACACACCTCTTTCTGTGTATGCCATAGAAATAAAACTACCTGGAGTTTGCACTTTTGAGACTGAGCCTTTTTTAACTAATGATTTCTTGGCATGTGATGGAACAGTGTCAGTATTGTTATCTGCAGAGAGAATGACCGTTTGTGAATTTTATTTTCTAGCATTTTATTCCTGTTGTGCTCGATGGACATGTTTTATTTTTGTGTCGATGTCTTGTTCATAAACTGTCAAAAGAATTGCATGATGCTGATGAAAAGAAGACCACGGTACTTTGTTTTAGCAGCAGCTGGATTCGTGACCCTGCCTGCCCACTAATCACCAAGGCCTTTGTGTCTCGAGGGAGGTCTGGCATCCAGCTCTTTATTTCTGATTGTACTGTATTCTTTCTGCTTGATTTCATTCTGCTTATCCGTTTAGTCTCGTGGTCTTTTTATGACATATATTAATGACATATGTCTGCAGTTATTAATACATTTTCACAATGATTAAATATATTTGTGTATATAGTACTTTCAGTATGAAAAATTACTATTTTGTAATGTTTAAAAAAAAGATAAGACCCTAGTTTTTAATGCCCTGATATGTAAATATGAATTCTATGCGTACAGGTGTACATATGAAGGCTGAGGATACTACACCCATCTCTTTTTGGTTGGTTGGTTCTATGCATGTGTCTCAATGTGGTAAATGATAATCTATCCTGCGCTGTGTTGTGTAACAATGTCTGACTCTCCTCACTGCTGCCTGTTGCATGCAGACGCATGGGAACTACCTGTGTATCCCTACTGGTGATGGGAGAAAATGTCAAGTCTTAAAATAGATTTTTTTTATCGCAGAGCGAGAGGTTAGCACAGAAAACGAGCAGCCTCCATATAACAGACTGAGCAAGGTGATGAAAGTGTGTGAAAAATAAACATGCATTGAATATTTTTGTGATTTTATTTTCTGTTACTGGTTAACTTAGCTCTGTGAACAAGCATGGGGCTCTAGTGTGGGATTGACGTACAATCATAGATCTGCATTGTGCATCGAAGAAATACATTTGTAGCAGCAAACTATAAATATATACATATATATGTATGTATATGTGTATACATCTATATATATATATATATATGTGTATATATATATGTATACATATATGTATATACATATATCATTAAATACATATATATATATATATGTATGTATATATATATTTATATACACACATATATATATATACATACACACGTATATATATGTGTGTATATGTATATTTATATATATATATTATATATACATATGTATATATGTGTGTATATGTATACAGATACATGTATATGTATGTATGTATATATATATATTTATATACATGTACACACACACACACACATATATATATATATATATATATATATATATATATATACATGTATATGTATATTTATATATATATATGTGTATGTATATATATGTGTATATATATATATGTGTGTGTATATGTATATTTATATATATGTGTATATATACATACACACATATATATACATATATGTATATATATGTGTATATATACATACACACATATATATATATATACATATATGTATATATATATGTGTGTATATATATATACATACATGTATATGTATGTGAAAATGTCTTTTTTCATGTGAAGACCTGAAATATTTCATTTTTTTTTAAATGTTTTCATTCTTGGTGTTCATTTGCACTGATATCTCAGAAATAAAGTACTAAAATGCATGACCTAGTATGGATGTCTTCTTGTTTTTCCGTGTTGCTTCTAAATATCAGCTTAAGAGGGAATATGAGTTTTTTTTAAGGTAAAACAAGTCTTCTGATCTGGGGATTTTTGAACAAATAAAACTTATCAAAAATTAGCGCTTAGCTTCTCTGATTTTTTGACCTTGGGTGTCCTGAAAGGCGCTTTTAAATAAAATGTATTATTATTATTATTATTTTCTGACCGCATGAACCGAGCCATGAAAGTTTTCAGCAATCACAGATCAGCTGCGCTCTCCAGGTTCAGCAGCATTTTAGTATAAATGCAACTGATTAATAGTCTGTTATTCCTCGCTGATGTTTGTGGGAAGTGTTTTGATTTGAACCAGGCCAGAGTAAGTTCTGTTGTTTTAAATGAAATTAGTCTTTCGTCCTACAGGGTTCTTCATGTGGCCGGTCGCTTTTACAGAAATCTTTAATAAAGCAGAACAATAATTAGGGAAATGTGGCTTCTGCTGCTCCCAGCACCAGACTCTGGCCTGATATGAAAGAATATTATTTTTTTAAAGAACATCAAAGCCGAACAGCTTTCTGTGATCAAATACTGGTTTATTTAAGTGGGGCGGGAGGATGTCCTGTATTTGCCCCAAAACTGGTGCTGCTGGTGTGGCTGCTGCTGTCCTCACAGCCGAGTCTTAACAAAGGCAGGAAAGGTTCGGTGAGGCGGGATGGAGGTCACCAGATGTCCTCCAAGGGGACGTCTCTGACACCGACTCAAAAAATTCATAATAGATGTGGTTGTGTTTAAAGCACTGAATCATTTAGTCTGAGAACTGGTTTGTGTTGGAATCCTGGTGGAGTTTCTCAGCCTCCAGCGTGACACATGCCAGAGGTGAAGACGAGTTCAGCTTCCTCTAACTGCTGCTGAACATGGAGTCCAGCGAGCCAACAGACAGCTTTTTGTCTGCTGCGCACTTTTGAAATGCAGCGCAGTTCCTCAGCGATGACTTCCCTTTTCATTAAGTCCTCCCCGTGACCGACTGACTACGTGCTCTTTAAACTCTCAGTAACCTTTCCCCCCCAGTCAGCTTCTCCATTCTGAGATTCTTATCACGGCTGAACCGCACTAACCTCTCGATTCCTTGCGATTGCTGAGGCGGTGGCGAACATAAAGGAGTTAAGCAGAGGTCAAGGTGTAAAACGTAACAATTGGCTGTTTGTCTGCAGCGTCTCTTTGATTTCCTGACCTCAGCAGGAGGCTGAGTGGATGCCGGAGCCGAGCACCAGAACACGCTGACCCAACTGTAGGCCAAGGACTCCGGACGTTCCTCCACACGCGTTAGAAGTTCGCAGGCCTCCTAAGTCGTTTCCTACTTTAGATGCTTTTGTGTGACCAACAACTTAATGACAGCACTTACTGTGCTCAGACCAGAGGTCATCTACAGGGACGTGAACCACTAACTGCACTTGTCTCTAGGTGGTCTGTCTGCCCATACGAAGGCCATTCAAGCCCGGCGTAAGTTGTCATGGCGATCTGTGTGACGAACTCACAGATGTTTGACTGCCCTCCTCTCCTTGGGTGTTTGATCTCTGAGCACATGAACTGACCTCACACACACACACTAAAATCATTAGACGTAACGAGCATTTGAAAGGCCTGACCCCGTTCAGAGTCGAGTGAAGTGGACGTGAATCAACGCGGCTCGTTTTTCATGACGCCACCAGAGCCGCTGCAGCAGCCAGGTGAGAGAGAGCTCTGAGTCAGACAAACACCTGGGGCACTTCTGCTCCGTGAAACCAGGTCAGGGTGGTTTGTTTTCTCGACCCGGTACTGGCTGTCCCACTGGGACCGGAGTGTTTGAAGGTACACCTCTGTCACTCAGCCCTGGGGGGTCACGGCCTTTTGGCTCCACCTCCCATCCACTGACCTGGCTGATGTCTGTTTCCTGGGATGGGAGCAACTGTTGTCCTGCAGCTGTGTCCCCCCCTCCCCCCCTCCCCCAGCTGAACAACACTCCTCCAACTCCCCCTTCTCTTCAAAGCTTCAGCCATTCCTCTAAGGTTTAGAGCAGGGGTCCTCAATTATACCGGGGTCGGGGGTTAGGGTTAGACCCAGAAGCAAGAGGACCAGGGTAACCCTCCCTGACCCTCACTGCTCCTCGTAGCCTCCTGCTCTATCATCACGAGTGAATGTCTTCTGTCTGATGAGTCGTACGGAGAGAGCTCCGTTATTGGATGAAGATCCTGCAGGTGGACATTAACAGACCCGTAAACGCTCCTCCCTGAGCTCCACGCAGAAGCCTGGCAGCTTGGACGGATCCCAGCTGAACACGGGTGATGTTCGTCCTGTCAGAAAGGCGCAAGGGCAGATGTTTGGTGGCGTCGGGGGAAACGAGTGAAGCCCATCTCCTGTCTACCGCCTTTTACCTTCTCACAAATGTTCCTGCCTGTAAATGTGAACTCTTCAGCTGCACATGGCTGATCTGAGCCCTCCTGCAGATAGAACAGGTTTGCTCTTGACCTGACTCTACTCATATTCGACAGACAGCCAATAATAAACCACCATTTGTTTCCATTTTCCGACTCCTTCACGTGAAAGAAGTCATCATCCGGAAACGTGTTTCACCACTGACGCCCAGTAGGCTCTGGGGTTGATCTGCAGGGTCGTGAACTTCTCCAGTAAACATTTCTGGATAAGAAGGGCCAGCTCAGGGTTTACCAGACTGGGTGTGAACTTTGAGCTTTGGCCTGTTTAGAGTGATGCACGCTAAATCTACGTTTGTTCTTTGATGTTCCACTCAGACCAAACCCAAACGTTAAAGGGAAAGGTCCTCCTCCTCCACATCAGCGGTGTGTTTGTTCGTTTAGCACACACTTTTTGTTCAGCTGCTCCGACAAGCGTGTTTCTGGCCTGTGGGATGAAACCCACAGTGAGCTGGGATTCAAACTAGCAACCATGCTACCTGGTATGCCACCATGCAGGTCGTTATGGTTACAATAATAATAATAACAACCTGTTTTGAGATTTTTTCCTCTTAGATGGGTTTAAGTTCAGCTACGACCAATAACTTCTGTATCATTCAGCCCTTATTGATCAGAACAAATATGTGTTGTTGTTTATAACTGAGGTAGATGAGCAAGCTGGAGCTGAATGACCCTCGTTATATGCGATGGAAAAGATGATCCGGTCAGGAAGTGCGACTTGGAGACAGGCAGCTTTTAACCGCTTCATTATTTACTCCGTCACAAAATCAATGGCACCACTGTGCTGCAATGTTTAAAGAACAAAGGGAACACGCGGGATCACGTGGTTTAATCTAACAACACCCTCTCAGCCGAACGCCAGGACCTCGTCTTCCTCTAGTCTGCAGGTAAAAGCTCTCAGCTCACCTGTTCTCTGACGGATTAATATCCTGCTTGGCACGAACGGGCTGGAAGTGTGGAGAAGTCCCGGACACGGACGAGCCTGAATGTGAGTGGTTTGTTAAACCTTTGTCGGTGAAGTGATGTGCGATTGGGTTTGCTGCTCGTCCCTCAGATCCTTTCATCTATCAGAACATCAGCAGACATGACGTTGTTAAACTGCATTAAACACACTTCAGTCACTCTTTTACAAACAACAACAACATAGCAGTCACACGTGGATGCTCAAACACGTCATTCAGACCACACTTCATCTAGAAAGTTTTTGAGCAGCTTCAGTTCAGAGAAATGCCGATTATTTCTGAATTCCAAACGAACCGGCTGCCTTCAGAACCACGTCTTCGACAAAGCTACAGTCAGCTCACCAGACAACGGCAGCATAGGTGCTGGACTCACCTGTCTGACTTGCTGCCGACAGAGGATCCGTGCAGAAACTAATGACACATTTACCCTGAGCTGATGGTGTTTTGACACGAAGAATGAGGAGAAAACATAAAACTCCGAAGTGTTTTACTGGTTTGAGACACTGGGTTTGAGTGTTGCTGTGACTTCTTGTGTTTCGGATTGAGTCCTGGAGAAGGTAAACATCCAGAAACGGATGGATGGATGGTGTTTGGTCGTCTGACAGACAGAGGAGTCCCACATCCAGCTGGACAGCAGCATCAGAGACTCTACAGGATAAGACTGCCCTCTACTGATGAACACCACCATAGCAGCTCACCCTGGCCAACATCATGCGTCCATTAATATTTATATGTGCTACTTTATCGACACAGTTCCTGCTGATGGCTTCACTTCTAGCAAAATGGATTCCTGAGCATCAGAAGAGCGCCCTGGTTTTGAGTCAGACGAATAATCTCCCCAACATTTGGATGATTTTTCTGGCTGAATAATTAGGCCAGACTCCGAAAGGCTGACTTCAGGGGTTTTCTTCACAATTAAAAGTTTTTGATGTCATTCTGACAAAAGTTGTGATGCATTTTTGTTTTGTCAACCAGAAAACTAACATGTATTCGATAAATGTGCAGAGGTGTCCCAAAAGTGTGGTTTAATGTGAGGACTGAAGAGTGAATAAAAAAAGGACAATAAACTGATCTAAACCACTGGTTCATGTGAGACACATCCACACAAAAACAAATCTTCCCTGATAGAAATGAAACACACTTCCAAACAGTGATTGTCTGGAACAGAAGTGATTGTTGGATTATTCTTTTAAATGAATAAAAATAGAAAAACAAATCAGCAGTAGATGCACAAGAAAAACAATCTTTAAAGGCTTAAAATCCCTTTTCTGTGTTGCTTTTTGTTGATGGAAATGATAAAAAGCTTTTGGCTTTTGTTTCCACACTTCCAGGTGAGGCTGCTTTTCAAAAATGTATTTACCAGGTTAATAATAATAATAATAATAAGCCCCTCTGAATGCATGTTCTTTAAAAATGCCGCTCAAGTTAAGTGCTGGACTAGACAAAGTCACAGGAGACAGAAGATCGTTTTTTCTGTTTTTAAGTGTTTTGGATGCTTTGGCTTCATCAGACAGTCGCGTTATCCAGTGGCGTGTCCAGATCTTTTAGAATGGGGGTGGCCCAGATGAGGCACTACTTTGTGCATGGGTGACACCAATGGTTATGCTTCTTTTTTTTACCCCAAGCCTTTTGTGGACAATGAAAATACTATTTAAATGGAATTCAGTGTGGTGACACATGGGGTGGCCATTCAGATTCCAAGGGTGGCATGTGCCACCCCAGGCCACTCCCTGGACACACCCCTGGCGTTATCCTACACACTGATGGAGAAAGCTGCCTTTGCCAGGAATTTGGTTACAAAAGACACTAGGTCATTGAATTTGGGGACTATTTTGATGTTACCGGGTGGAAGATGATGGTCCATCTATCTGATTTTAAACAGATTATGGTTGTTTTTTCTCATTATAAAATTTGATAAATACAGTCAGACGGGTGAACTGCATTTCTATTTCTCACCCGTGACGTTGACGCAGTCGAGTCAGACGAAAGTAATCGATCCCAGCTCGTCGGCGGGCTAGAGCAATGTTTTCACGAGCTGAGCTAGTTTCTCTGCCATGGCGCCCGTAGTGTCGCTGGTTAAGGTGGGGACTTCGTAGCATCTTGTTTTGATTCGCTTCAGGAGCGAGTGCAGCTTGTGTTTCGCTGCTCCTAGTTGGACCTGACTCACATTTACCCCCGAACCGGCCATGACCGTGGAGCAGAATGTCCTCCAGCAGCATTCTCAGAAGGTATGCTGGCAGAAGATAACTTCAGAGCTAGCAAACTTTAGCATAATGCATAGCTTCAGAGTTTCAGGACACAAAGAATTTACAGCATCACTGTGTTGAGACGCTGGATAGTTGAGTTGGTTTTAAAGCGTTAGATGTCCTAATGGTTGGCCTTCCACGCTTGAGCTAAAGCTTTAAAGTCCTGTGTGGTAGCAGCAATTTAAAGGCCCAGCTTTGCGCTGCTGTTTGTTTACTAGCGTTAGCTAACGGTCCGCGCTAAAGGCGAGTTTACCCTAAACCCTGGCCATCTGTGGAGGTCCGGTCACGTTCGCCATATTTAGTCATTTATTGATAAAAAACAAACAACGTGGCACTCGAGGATCTAAATACGTAAAGATTTTAACAAGAAACCCAATCAAACGACACCCTTAACTGGCGTATTTAATTTTATTTTGGGACTTTGTAAATAACGTCGTTCCCTTTAACAAAAATGTTCACATTTCTCTTAAAATGTTAATTTTATTTGTGAATTGTATTCCAGCTTACCTATGATGTATCTGATGTGTTTGTTTACAAAACACGGCTAACTGGAATTCCACCCCAGTCCTGCCGCTTGGCGGTGATCCACAGCTGCTTCACAGCTGGACACGTTCTTTATTATCATCGTCCCAACCCATCATACTATGGCGAGTGATTTCTGATCACCAGCCGGAGAATGATGGGACGGGACGATGATCAAAAAAGAAGAAGCGCTGGGAGAAGCACGTCGCCTCTGTAACGTGGAGAAGTGCTTCTTCGGCAAGCTCTAACACATATTGGCCACTAGGGGCAGCAGTGGGCATTTTCAGTGGGTTTTTGCCATTTCCTGTTTATTTGTTACAACATAAAATAAACTAATAAATTCCCTCATGGAATTAGCCTGTTCTTTACATAACTGATATCTTTTCACTAGGGGTTCACCGGTATCGGGCCGATACAATACCATCCCACATATGTTGGGGGAGTTCAGATGGCGCTCGCGCGGGTTCACGAAGCGAGCTGCTCGTCCTCTTTACGCAATGGAACCTTGCGTTTTATTGGCTTTTGCGTATTTTGTTGTCTCTGATGCTTTTTTTGAATGGTGTGGCTTCTCTGGTGACTTATGATCGAGCTGTGCGGCTGAGGCTTCGTCCTCCTGTTGATGTAGCGGGTGCTGCGCGCTGGGAACCTCACGGATGGCGTTGTTGTTTGGACTGCCCGTGTGCTCTCTCCCCCCAAGCCATGATGTGTTGGCCCTCTGTCCGCCCCAGCTCGAGAAGGAAGCATCGTATAAGACGGGGAAAGCGAGGTAGCCTTCGCGTGAGACGTCGGGCTGGACTTCCTGGATCCCTGAAGAAGCGGCTGGTCCAATTCGGCCCAGCTTGTGACCCGGTGGTTCCGAGACGTCTGATGGTTTACTCTGCGCCCTGCCTTGTGATCTTGGCCGGCTTTGAGGGTGAGCTGGCACCGTGCCACGGCCAATCGGCTCGAGGACCTCGCCAGAGTGGGGTTTGCTGGGAGAATCTACGCTCAGTTACGGGCTCAGAGTTGGAGGAGACGGTGCCTGTACACGATCCAGGTGCTGTGGCCCCGCCGCAGACCCGGTTTGGTCTGGTCAATCCCAGGTCTGTGCAGAACAAAACTTTCATTCTTCGGGATTTTTTTATTCAACATGACTTGAGTTTTTTGTGCATCTGTGAGTCCGTTTGGTGACTCAAGCACCATGCTGGAGCTGGTACCACCTGGCTGCTCCTGTTTTAATATCCCCAGATCGTCGGGCAGAGGTGGTGGGCTGGTTGTGTTTTAAAATCCAGCTTTCCTTGTAAACAGCTTACACTCACCATGTCATTTTCTTCTCTTCAACTGTGCCTATTTGAACTGCATCTCCCCCCGCCTGCTCGTCGTGCTAATTTATCGCCCTCCAAAGACTGACTCTAACTTCCCGTAATGATTTCTATGATCTTGTGGCAGACTGCATCCTAAAATATGACTATGTCCTATTTTTGGTGATTTTATCATCCATATCTGCTGTCCTGACAATGTGCTTGCTAAAGGTTTTCTGAATTTGCTAGATTCATTCAATTTAACTCGATGGGTATCGTCCCCTACTCATGCCAGGGGTCACACCCTGGACCTGGTTCTCTGTTTTGGTCTCCCTGTCATGAACCTTGTGACGTTGCCTCCTGTGTTCTCTGACCACTCTCCAATACTCTGTGATGTTACTTTGCCATGTCCTGTCCCTGTGTGTGAAGCTCCAGCTACTAGGTTCAGAGCCCTGGATGCAGAAACTATTGCAAATTTGTGGACTGTATGTCTGTAAGGTTAGAGACCTTTAACCCTGATCCATCTAACATTGATCACTATTCACAACACTTTGATTTACTTTGTAATCAGGTCCTGGACGTGGTTGCCCCTCTCAAGCTTTGCAAGTCAAGGCCTAGGAGGGAGCCTTGGCTCTCTGATGTCACACGGGCTTGTAGGCGGGCGTGTAGATCCTCTGAGAGAAAGTGGAAAAAGGATGGCCTACAGATCTCGCGTGAGTTGTTCAGAACATCTCTGGTTGCTTATCAGAGTGAGGGTTGCCAGAACCGCCTATTTTGCAGACATCATCGAAACAAACTCTTAAGAATCCCAAGATTCTTTTCAAAACACTGAACTCTGTTCTGGTGTATCAGGAGCCTAGCTCCATGTCTCCTACAGCTGCTGGAAACTGAAGATTTTCACAAATACTTTGTTCATAAAGTATCAGGCATTAGAGCAGCTATTTCTGGTAACTCTGTTGACCCTGTTCCAGTTCCTCCATCACCACCCACCCTGAGCTCCCTCAATGCTGTTTCTTATTCTGAGCCGAGTAAGCCTGTTGCAAGGCAGAAGCCATCTGGCTCTCCACTTGATGTTCTGCCGCCTCCTCTCTGGAAGGCTGCCTTTCCGTGTCTTGGCCCTTCACTTGGTCAGATTATTGATGGGAGCCTCAGCACAGGTGTGGTTCCAGCTGCTTTGAAAGCAGCAGTTGTTCGGCCGACCCTAAAGAAACCTGGTGCTGATGTCTCTGTGATAGAAAATTACAGGCCTATCTCTACCCTGCCTTTTATATCAAAACTGCTTGAGAAAGTCGTTTATCAGTAGCTGGTCTCACATTTAGCTGACTCTGATCTGTTTGAGGTTTTCCAATCAGGGTTCAGGTCTGGCCATAGCACAGAGTCAGCTCTACTGATGGTCTTGAATGACATCTATCTATCACTAGATCAGGGTACTTCTATGGTGCTTCTCTTGTTAGATCTGACGGCAGCTTTTGACACAGTTGACCACGCGATTCTACTTGATCGCTTGGAATGATGGGTTGGGATCAAAGGGTCTACTCTGGATTGCTTTAGATCGTACCTCCACAACAGGACATTCTGTGTTAAACTGGGTGATATTTTATCTTCTTGGGAGGGGCTCCGCTGGGGGGGTCCCGCAGGGATCGATCCTTGGTCCTCTTTTGTTTGCAATTTATCTGCTTCCTCTGGGGTCAATCTTTCGTAAACATGGCCTATCGCTCCATCTCTATAGAGCTCCGGGAGTTGACGTCACGTCTCCCGGCATGCAACAGTTCAAATCGAAATGGCACCATATTGGCAGGCAGAAGCCCGCAGCTGGACTATTTGTTATTGTCAGAAAACTCAATCAAACGGGAAATATGGTAGATTCTTGTTGGGCCCCAGGATGCAGAACAGATGCGGACGACATAAGGGATGAGCCTTCTACAGGATTCCCCAAGATCCAGAGCGCCGCAAACGTTGGATCATTGTAATAAAACGCACTAGTGACCGGGCTAAAATGAAGCTGTGGGATCCCGAGAGCAAAGGTTTTCGCTTATGCAGCGACCACTTCATATCAGTTACTTAAACCACCGTTTCCTCTATGGATGCACCGATGGATCGGCATTTGATCCCAATCGGCCGATAGCACCCCTATCGGTTTTGATCGGAATTTTCAAAATAGATCAAAGCAGACCGATCAGGTAGGGTTGTCACGGTAACCAGTGTAGCGGTAAACCCCGGTAAAAAAAGTTGACAATAATAATAACCGTCTTGTTTTAAAAAAAAACTATATTATCTCGGTGGGTTTACCGTGGCTGCGGTGTATGCACGGTGACCCTTACCAGCCACCGTATCATCTGCTGAAGTTGCCAGCGGCACATGCGCGCTTTGTTGTTTACAGCCAAAACTTTCTTGAAGCTAAAGCTGAAATAATGGCCAAAGGTGAAGGTGCCAAAGGTGCTTCTCTGGGGGTGAAAATTGACGCTGAACTTAAATTTGATGTTCACATAAACTCTGTGGTCCGGTCCAGTTTTTTTCACCTGAGACGCCTTGCAAAAATCAAGCCTATGCTGTCGAGAGCCCACCTGGAGCGGGTACTGCATGCTTTTGTAATTTCTAGACTTGATTACTGCAGCTCTCTGTATGCAGGGTTGTGTCAGTCATCACTGCGTCGCCTACAGGTTGTGCAGAACAGCACAGCCAAGTTTCTGACTGGGACCAGGAAACGGGACCACATTAGTTCGGTTCTGGCCTCACTGCACTGGCTTCCGGTCTGTTATCGTTCACACTTTAAACTCCTCATCTTTGTTTACAATTTATTCCAGGGTGGTGCTCCCCCCTATCTAGCCACACTCCTGAACAGACATTCCCCATCACACGCTCTGCGCTCCTCTGACCAAGGCCTGCCCGCTGTCCCTCATTCTAGGTGCCAGCAACGACTCTACCTCCTGAGGAAGTTGAATTCTTTTGGAGTCAGGAAGGACATTTTACTGACTTTCTATTATTCTTTTATAGAGAGTATTATCACATTTTCCATCCCCTGTTGGTTTTATTGTCAGCCTGCAGTATAGACACCGACTACAAAGAAGAAGAAGAAGAAAATATCATTTCTATAGCGCCTAAAAATAAAAATCACAAGGCGTTTCACAAAAACAAAAAATATGTAAAAATATAAAAAAAGCATTTAGAAAATGTTTAAAAACATATTTAAAATGAGCAAAAATAGGCAATTGGGATTTAAAAAAATACACCGTCAAAGCGCCGCCATGGTGTGCTCTCGGATCATTGGACTACCACTGTGAAACTTAACTTCTCTATGTGACCAGCATACAGGAAGTTTAGCACAGAAAATCATTAAAGACCCATTACACCCTCTTCATACTGTTTTTGAGTGACTGCCCTCCAAACGCCGACTTCGATGCCCATGCTGTAAAACACAGAGGAGGAGAAGTTCCTTTGTTCCCAGAGCTGTGCTTCTTCTCAATTCTCAGTGCAGATAGGGGGCGTGTGCATTACTTGTGTGTGTGCGTGCATGTAGTTACATGTATGCATGTGTATTTGTGTGTGTGTGTGTGTGAGCCAAAGGTTTACTCATCGTTGGTCATTCACATGTGAGGTTGTGACATGAATGTGTACATAGGTTTAATGGGTTTTACAAATGTGTAAATTGGTTGTGTTTTTAGAATTTAGAGATTTTAGTGCCGGCTGCTTCACAATGCTGTCTCGAATTGCCCCTCGGGGACTAATAAAGTTGTCTTGAGTCTTGAATACTCGCGGGGACCGGGCTTTCTCAGTCCTAGCACCGTCACTCTGGAACCAGCTACCACCCTCAGTTAGGCTGTCCCCATCTCTGCCAGTCTTTAAGAGTCGCCTAAAAACCCACCTCCTCCGCTTGGCGTTCCCTGAGCGTGTTAGAATTTGGCCCTCTTTTATGTTGATTTTTTTCCCCTGTTTACATTGGTCTCTTTATCCCTTGTTTTACCCATTTGTCTTCTACTTTAATGTTTTACCTTTTTTGCACTATTTGAATTGCTTTTATTTTCGATTTATTCATCATATTTCACTTTTCTCATGTACCATGCTCAGCGCCTCGGGCTTCCAGACAGGGTCACGGAAGGCGCTTTATAAATAAAGCTTTGATTGATTGATTGATGTACTCGTTAAAAGTTAACCAATACCAGGAACTGATACCAATGCCTGAAAGTGGCTTCACTGTGACTTGTCACTTTTGTTGTTGTTTACTAAACTGACCACTAGAGGGGAGCTGTTGAGCTAAAGAGTAACAGTGTGGGTTAAGCAGTGCTGGCTCAGAATAATAAAACCAGGGGGTGTTGTAGCTTTGTTAACAGCATGTCAGCCTTGTGGACATACTTTAAAATTTGTGAAGATGACAGAAGCATACTGACCCCAATGTGTAAGCGTCATTAGTGGAGAACAGGTGCCAACCTCTCCAGGATCTCTGTTGATCTGAAGTTTTATTGTTTATGTCCCTCAATAGCATCAGCAGACGTTATTAAACCAGCTGAAAGAGGTCACGGGTACCACGGACATCCAGCTGCTCCAGCAGGCCCTCCAGGTATGTTGTCAGACACACACACACACACACGCACGCACACACTTATTTATATGCTTGTGGGGACCTCCATTGGCTTCCACTCATTTTAGTGAGTCCACTATGCCTAACCGATACCCTAACCTCAACCAATGGGGTTCTATTCCTAACCCTGGCCTTTACTAAAACCATGTATAAGGGTGCTTGGCATGTAGACTAGAAAAATGTGCCCACAATGTGGAAATGTCCACACAGTAGAGGTTAGTCCACCTAACCATATCAAGACAAAAACACACTAATATACACTCTAGTTGACACTATTTGTCACTAAGAGTATTGATTGGGAAATGATTTTGATACAAGTCAACCATGGACGTAATTTTCACTTTAGAAGTGGGGGGGCGGGGGGGATCTTTACAGTATGTTCTAATGGGAAACGGGCTTCAACACAAACGTTTGTTTTCTGCTTGGTCCTAGAGCTCAACCAGTGTCAATTTATTTTGAGCCATGGCTCTGGTGTTGATCAAGTTTAATTATATCTCTTTGCAACAATTTTCACAAGAAAACTGAACAGTTAAAAGCAGGGCTTGTGTTGACCGGATAGTTCCTGTATTTGAGCGTTTATTTTGATGGAGAAAGAGTTGAAAGAATTACCCCGACGCATGCAGACGAGCTGACATTTTAATTGTTACGCACATCGCAGAGTAGCTAAATCACTCAAGAAAAGATTCCCATCTGAACATCTGAGCTGGACACTGCTCAGCGCAGCTCACTGTCAGCGCATACGTACGGTGCACAGCGAGCTGAAGATGTGGAGAGGGGTTTGGAGCGTGTCGCAGAACCAGAGCGCACGTGGGAAGATTCCTCCCACTGAAGCGAGTGTTTTTCCAAACCCTGTCTCTCAGAGAGACTTGTCACTTAGAAAATGTTTCCTGATTATGAAACTTTGGCTGAATAGCGCTTGTTCCTGTCTCCAATGTGGCGACACATCCATGAGCCTGTCTGAGGAAAAGTCCAGAATCTCACATCCTCTTCAGCTCAGACAGCGCCTATAGAGACATCTGATTACGCACAAGCAGGTGACCTGTCAACCCGGTCAGACAGTAAGACCGGGTTGGACCTGTTCAGGTTTACGCAGACAATCTTTACATTTAGAATAGGTATACAGATATAAAATTAATGCAGTAATAAATGCAGTTTATTTAATAACCTTTCATTGTTTTACAAGCACAGAGAGCCGCGTCAGATGGATGGAAGAGCTGCGGGTTGCCGACCCCCGTCCTAGACGCAGTTTTAGGTCTGCTCGGTGATTTTGATGTTGTTGTGGTTCTGCAGGTGAGTAACGGAGACCTGGCAGAGGCCGTTGCCTTTCTGACAGAGAAGAATGCCAAGGCTCCTCAGCAGGATGAGACTACCTACTACCAAACATCTCAGGTGCCCAGCGACAGATATATCAGTGTTGGCAGCCAGGCGGATACAAGTGAGTGGCATCTGCTGGAGTCTTCATAAAAAAATCACAATCGGTGTTTGGAAGATTGGGAGTTCATAAAATCTGTATTTACATGTTTATATTTGTGATGCAGATGTGATTGATCTGACAGGAGATGATAAAGATGACCTGCAAAGGGCTATTGCCCTCAGCCTGGAGGAGTCCAGCCGGGCTTTCAGGGAGACGGGCATCACTGATGAGGAGCAGGCAATCAGCAGGTGGGCTGGTGGAAGTCACCCAGCAGCACACAGTGGTGACCTGAGCCCCCTTCAGACAGGCCATGAAAAACGGAAATGTTCCGGACTCTGTCCGTAAGACCTTTGTGTCTGAATACAAACATCCGGATAGCGTTTTCCGTAATTAAACCGGACGAAGCCCCTAGTAACAGGTCCAGACTTATTACGGACAAGGTGGCTGCTTCAGACTGGTGAGGTCGAGTTCCGGACAGGGAGGAGGGGGAGGAGGAGGGGACCGGGGGACGCTGTGCGCACCTAGATAGCCCGCTGCTGTAGCATGCGGCGAACCATGGCAGCTCGCCTCCTACGGTCGGTACCGTCTCCTAGACGCGCGACGGAGTGCATCACACCGCTTCCGTGATTCCTTTTAACCATTGAGCTTCATCATCCTGGTCTCTTAAGCGTCTTTGTGTGCGCAGAATTATGCTTAACATAAGTCTGATCAGTGAGAGGAATTCTATCTCTTCTGCCATGTTTGACTGAATGGCTTTGTTTGGGTAAATGACGCATGTACACCCGCCGCACTATGCCCCCCCCCCCCCAGACATCTGGAACTTTTCCCTGCTGTGTGAAGGCAGCCAAAAGGACAAGTTCCGGTTCAAAAGTGGTGTGTCTGAAAACACAGTTCCGGTTAAAAACCGGATTGAATTGTCCACACATATTCCAGAATGTCTATCTGAAAAGGGTTCTGGTTTTATGTTATCTTGAACCCTGTCCTGGTGTTTTTTCTGTAATAAGTATGACTGTTAGCTGGTGTCCTCACACAAACACGCACGCACGCACGCACGCACGCACGCACACACACACACACACACACACACACACACACACTCTGGTTCTGTTGTTGCAGCTTACGTTACATAAACTTTAAAGCCCGGTTCATGCTTCTCCGTCAGCTCTGCAAGGGACAGACACGCACGGATTGACTGATGCATTTTGCCCTCATGCTTCTCCATCTCCTGGAGAGGGTTTCAAAGCATTTCCCCGGCAGGACAACAGAGGGCGTAGCGCTGTTCTGTGGTATCCCGTCATGTATCGGTCCAAGATAGTGTGTTTGTATTGTGTTTTTTTGTATACAAGAGACTTTTTAACAGACAAATTTGTCTCTCATCCTCCTCCACCTCTTCATGCACTCGCCACCTCTAAACCCACTTTTCCTGTCATTTCCGTCCACAAATAAAATGCTTGCTGCGCATCTTTTCACTCCTCCAGTCACGGGGGAATTAAACGTCCATGTTTTTAGAGTTTTTTCGCGAGGTATTCTTCAAGCTTCTCTGTGTCTACCGCTAGATATCCTCGGCTCTCTTTATGTTTTTGAGGGCGCAACAGCGGCGGTGTAGACGACAGCAGCGTCCTGACCAATCACAAGCTTGCATTGTCCGTCTCGACTGACGGATGTTTAGAAAAGAGAGCTCGACTCCGTCCGTCCTTGCGGAGCTCTCCAGCAGACCTGCAAGGACGTCGCGTGTCCGCACTGACGCAGACGGAGACGCATGAATCAGGCTTAACGGGGGCTGGCTTTCAGCAGAAGGCTTTAATAGTTGCTCTCAACATCTGAAGTTATATTTAAGTTACATTACCAGCTTAAGGAACACTGACAGGAACATGGGCTCTGCTTCAAGTCAAATCAACATGAACTGAAACTGTGACACGGCTGAGCATTTTGTAAAAAAAACTAAAAGGTAAATTAGAATGTGTGTGTTTTCTTTGATTTGTAGGGTTTTGGAGGCCAGCATAGCAGAGAACAAAGCTAGTCTAAAACGTACTCACACCGAGGTGTGGAGCGACTCACCCAACCCTCACGACAGGAAGAGGATAGACGGCTGCCCGGTGGGGCTGAAGAACGTTGGTAATACCTGCTGGTTCAGCGCCGTCATCCAGGTGAGCTCACGCGCTGCTGGTCCCAACCTCTTCAAGTGTGTGTGTGTGTGTGTGTGTGTGTGTGTGTGTGTGTGTGTGTGTGTGTGCGTGTGTGTGTGTGCATGAGTGGAAAAACAATCTGCATCATATTGGAACATATGTCTGAACAGTTTGGTTTCCCAAACCAAAAATGAAGAGCCTTTTGAACTGGTTCATGTAAGATTCAGACCTCTGAAATCAGCTGCTCTTCATGATCTGTAAAAACCAGAGGTACCTGACCTCGTTCCACAACAAACAGTCGTGTCTGATGACTTTGTGCTCAGTAAAATCACTGGTGGGACAAAGCAGAGCCCCGTGTTGCAGCAGCCCACGCTTTTCTGCTGTAGAAAAGCTCAAAACCAGGGACAATGACCCGAGCTCGTCTGCTGGTGGACTTGTTAATAGAATGTGACCCTAGCTGAAGTATGCCAGATACACTGGATACACCATCACATGATGTTTGGCGTCTCTGTGTGTAACACTACCCACATAGCTGAAAAGACGCCACTACTGCAGCTGGCCCAGTTTGGAGTAAACAAGTTGTTTTTCCTAATAAAACAAGTAGAAGTCTGGACTGCTGGGACTGTGGGAATCATCTCTTCCTGTTCATGTCTGCTTTTGAAGGATGATAATCCTGGAGCCAAATGGCTGGCACCAGGTGCATCAGACCTGCTGCAAAGGCCAAAGAACACAATAATATTCATTCAATAGACCTGTCAACATTTTTCTGTTGAATTTGTTGTGATCACTTGTTTTTACATCAGTCAGTGCAAAACAATTCCATAAGCCGTCTGCTTACATGCGTAAAGCGGATTTGGGTTATAAATAATAGGCCGTTGGGTTCTTTTGAATTACAGGTGCAATTATTCATTTATTTACTTTTTCTCGTCTCGTCTCGTCTCGTCTCGTCTTCCTCCGCTTATCCGGGTCCGGGTCGCGGGGGCAGCATCCCAACTAGGGAGCTCCAGGCCGTCCTCTCCCCGGCCTTGTCCACCAGCTCCTCCGGCAGGACCCCAAGGCGTTCCCGGACCAGATTGGAGATGTAACTTCTCCAACGTGTCCTGGGTCGACCCGGGGGCCTTCTGCCGGCAGGACATGCCCGAAACACCTCCCCAGGGAGGCGTCCAGGAGGCATCCTGACCAGATGCCCAAACCACCTCAACTGGCTCCTTTCGATCCGGAGGAGCAGCGGTTCTACTCCGAGTCCTTCCCGAATGTCCGAGCTCCTCACCCTATCTCTAAGGCTGAGCCCGGCCACCCTACGGAGGAAACTCATTTCGGCCGCTTGTATCCGCGATCTCGTTCTTTCGGTCATTACCCAAAGCTCATGACCATAGGTGAGGATTGGGACGTAGATCGACCGGTAAATCGAGAGCCTGGCTTTCTGGCTCAGCTCCCTCTTCCCCACGACAGATCGGCTCAGCGTCCGCATCACTGCAGACGCCGAACCAATCCGCCTGTCGATCTCCCGATCCCTCCTACCCTCACTCGTGAACAAGACCCCGAGATACTTAAACTCCTCCACTTGAGGTAGGACCTCTCCCCCGACCCGGAGGTGGCAAGCCACCCTTTTCCGGTCGAGAACCATGGTCTCAGATTTGGAGGTGCTGATCCTCATCCCAGCCGCTTCACATTCGGCCGCGAACCTACCCAGCAAGAGCTGAAGGTCAGAGCTGGATGAAGCTAGGAGGACCACATCATCCGCAAAAAGCAGAGACGAGATTCTCCTGCCACCAAACTCGACACACTCCACACCACGGCTGCGTCTAGAAATTCTGTCCATAAATGTGATGAACAGAACCGGTGACAAAGGGCAGCCCTGGCGGAGTCCAACCCTCACTGGGAACAGGTCCGACTTACTACCGGCTATGCGGACCAAACTCACGCTCCTCTGGTAAAGGGACTGAATGGCCCTTAACAGAAAGCCACCCACCCCATACTCCTGGAGCGTCCCCCACAGGGTGCCCCTGGGGACACGGTCATAAGCCTTCTCCAAATCCACAAAGCACATGTGGATTGGTTGGGCAAACTCCCATGCCCCCTCCATCACCCTTGCAAGGGTATAGAGCTGGTCCACAGTTCCACGGCCAGGACGAAAACCACATTGCTCCTCCTCTATCTGAGATTCAACTATCGATCGGACCCTCCTCTCCAGTACCTTGGAGTAGACCTTTCCAGGGAGGCTGAGGAGTGTGATCCCCCTATAGTTGGAACACACCCTCAGGTCACCCTTCTTAAAGATGGGGACCACCACCCCGGTCTGCCACTCCCTAGGAACTGCCCCCGATGACCACGCAATGTTGTAGAGACGTGTCAACCACAACAGCCCTACAACATCCATAGCCTTGAGATACCCAGGACGAACCTCATCCGCCCCCGGGGCTCCGCCGCTGTGTAGTTGTTTGACTACCTCAGCAACTTCTGCCCTCGAGATCGGACAGTCCATCCCCAGGCCTCCCAGCTCTGGTTCCTCCTCGGAATGCGCATTGGTGGGATTGAGGAGCTCCTCAAAGTATTCCTTCCACCGTCCGACTATAGCCTCAGTTGACGTCAGCAGCTCCCCATCCCCACTGTAAACAGTGTGAGCGAGTTGCTGCCTTCCTCTCCTGAGGCGCCGGACAGTTTGCCAGAACCTCTTTGGAGCCGATCGATAGTCTTTCTCCATGGCCTCACCAAACTCCTCCCACGCCCGAGATTTTGCCTCGGCAACTGCCACTGCTGCACCCCGCTTGGCTATCCGGTACCTGTCTGCTGCCTCCGGAGACCCACAGACCAGCCACGCCCTGTAGGCCTCCTTCTTCAGCCTGACGGCTCCCCGAATCTCTGGTGTCCACCAGCGGGTACGGGGGTTGCCACCACGACTGGCACCGGCCACCTTACGACCACAGCTAGCAACAGCCGCCTCGACAATCGCAGAGTGGCACAAGGCCCACTCGGACTCAATGTCCCCCACTGCTCTCGGGACGTGGTCAAAGCTCTGCCGGAGGTGGGAGTTGAAGACCGTCTTGACAGGTTCTTCTGCCAGGCGTTCCCAGCAGACCCTCACTATGCGTTTGGGTCTGCCAGGTCTACGCGGCATGTTCCCTTGCCATCTGATCCAACTCACCACCAGGTGGTGATCAGTTGACAGCTCCGCCCCTCTCTTCACTCGGGTGTCCAAAACATACCGTCGCAGGTCAGATGATACGACTACAAAATCTATCATCGACCTGTGACCTAGGCTGCCCTGGTACCAAGTGTACCGGTGGGCATCCTTATGTTCGAACATGGTGTTCGTTATGGCCAAACTGCGGCTTGCACAGAAGTCCAATAACAAAACACCGCTCGAGTTCTGATCAGGTGGGCCGTTCCTCCCAATCACACCCCTCCAGGTCAAGCTGTCATTGCCCACGTGAGCATTGAAGTCCCCCAGCAGGACAATGGAGTCCCCTGATGGAGCACTATCTAGCACTCGTCCCAGGGACTCCAAAAAGGGTGGGTACTCTGAACTGATATTTGGCCCATACGCACAAACAACAGTCAGGACCCGTTCCCCGACCCGAAGGCGCAAGGAAGCTACCCTCTTGTCCCCCGGGGTAAACCCCAACACACAGGCAGAGAGTCTCGGGGCTAACAAAAAGCCAACCCCAGCCCTCCGCCTCTCACCCGGAGCAACTCCAGCAAAGTAGAGTGTCCAACCCCTCTCCAGGTCTCGGGTTCCAGAGCCAATGCAATGTGTCGAGGTGAGTCCGACTATATCTAGCCGGTACCGCTCAACCTCTGCCACAAGCTCCGGCTCCTTCCCCGCCAGCGAGGTGACGTTCCATGTCCCAAAAACTAGTTTCCTTGTCCGGGGATTGGACCGCCAAGGCTCCCGCCTTGGTCTGCCACCCGATTCACATTGCACCGGACCCTTCATGTTCCTCCTGCGGGTGGTGGGTCCACAGTTGGACGAGCCCATGTATCCGGTTCGGGCTGGGCCCGGCCGGGCCCCATGGGCGAAAGCCCGGCCACCAGGCGCTCGCTCACGGGCCCCAACCCCAGGCCTGGCTCCAGGGTGGGACCCCGGTAACCCTCCGGGCCGGGTACTCCGACTCTTCGTTTTCACCGCCATGAAAGATCCTTCGAACCGTTCTTTGTCTCACCCTTCACCTAAGACCAATTTGTCATGGGAGACCCTACCAGGGGCACTAAGTGCCCCAGACAACATAGCTCCTAGGATCATTAGGGCACTCAAACTCCTCCACCACGATAAGGTGACGGTTCAAGGAGGAGATTTATTTACTTTTTTTTTTAGTAAACTACCTCTGTTACCGCAGAGGGACTACAGCGTCTCTGTGTTCACTAACATGTTTTTGTCTCTGATTTCAAGTCCTTATTCCACCTTCTGGAGTTCCAGAGGCTGGTTCTGAACTACTCTCCACCCGCCAGAGTCCTTGATCTTCCCCGCAACCAGAAGGTGAGCCAACAGGTGAAAGTAGAGCTGAATTCACAACCATCTGGAGTTTTTCTCACACCGCGAGCACATGCAGGAAATTGCATCCGACTTAAACTCTCTCCTTACTATTTCATCCTACATGTAACGAGTGTGGGACTAGTTGTGCGCCAGAATTATATAAAAAGGGAACGAGTAAACAGCATAAGCGTTTTTGTTGGGGCAGCAGTAGCTCAACAGGTTGAGCGGGTTGTCCAGTAATCGGAAGGTTGCAGGTTCGATCCCGGCTCCGGACAGAGAATTCTGCTGTTGTGTCCTTGGGCAAGACACTTAACCCACCTTGCCTGCTGGTGGTGGTCGGAGGGACCGGTGTCGCCAGTGCTCGGCAGCCTCGCCTCCGTCAGTGCGCCCCAGGGCAGCTGTGGCTACATCGTAGCTCATCCCCACCAGTTTGTGAATGTGTGTGTGAATGGATGAATGATACACTGTAGTGTAAAGCGCTTTGGAGTCCTTAATCTGAGAGGCGCTATACAAGTGCGGGTCATTTATCATTTATCTAGCAGCCTCAACGTGAAACCTGTGATCTGATCGCTCGTCAAAAGTATTCTCGTAAAGCAGGTGATGAGCACTGTCGCCTCCTGAAGTGTTGTTATTCCGGCACCTAATGAACACGTCACACCGTCGCAGGGGGTTTCCTCATGCCCGCCTCCAAAAGTCCCTGAGCACTGTGCAAAGGCAATCTGAAAAGGTTCCTATGGGAAGCGTAGTTCTAGGAACTAAATCCTAAGAGGATGGTTCTAGGAATTTAGTTCTTAGAACTGTGCAGTCCGAATGCGTTTTATGATGTTTGTTAATGCTTATATATTTTAAAGAGTTACTTGAACGTAAGAATGGTGGCCAACTCTGCATCTGTCTAGGTGCATCCTCAAACACTCGTTCACACTCTGTAATCAACATCTGTAAATAACACGGACGTAGTTTTGACTTAAGAAGTGGGGGGGCCAAAACCAGCATGAGGACGGGGGTCTTTAAGTATACAAAAAATATGTGATGGGGAAAAAGTCTTCAACACAAGCGGTTGTTTTCTGCTTGGTCCTCGTGCTCAACCAGAGTAGGTTTTATATAGCGTAATATTAGGGATGTGAATCTTAGAGCAACTCATGGTTTGATTCGATTCCCATTCTTGGGGTGCCGATTCGATTCAGAATCGATTCTCGATTCTCAATTTAAATCGATTCACAATCAGTATTAACAAAGAGTGTCAGCTCCAGGATTAACTACTTTGTTGTACAAGTTAGTTAAAGCTATGGGACGTTTTTATTAGACTTTAAACTGGTCATGCTCCAATTTACAATGTAAAATAAAGTGATTCTAAAACTGTAAACAGAAGCAATCTTTTGTCCAAAAGGCAACATTTATTTCTGCTTTCCTTGTAAAATATAACAAATCTGTAGTTACACAACAGTAGCTTTGAAAGTAATACGGTTAAATACTTTTCAAGTATGTGTAGAAACAAGTTACATGAGTAATCCTGAGTACTCATTTATTAACTTAGAAAATAAATATGAGAATATCTCAAATTTCTGAGTATGGAAAAAATGACATTCAAGTGCCCTCTTATCAGCAGATTCAAACATAAATCATCTCAATCTATGGGACCACAAAAGTAAACGGAGTACTGACTCTCCTAACAAAGATCAAAAAGAGCATCTCAAACCTGTAACATGCCACATATTTGAGTTCTTGGAATCGATTCTGAACATTGTGAAAAAGAATCCTGATTCAGACTTGAATCGATTTTTTTCAGCACCTCTAGCGTAACATTGTTTTTAAGTCCATGGTAAGTTATATGATGTCTAACACTATTGGCTAATGCGGCATGCTTTCTACGTGACGGGTAGAAAATGTTAATAGCTAAATATTGGAAGTAAACTATACGGAATTTGATCTTCTAAGTTGTAGTCACTGACTGTGTTCCTCTAATCAGGAGCACAGGAACCTGCCCTTCATGCAGGAACTGAGGAACCTGTTCTCTCTCATGGTGGGATCCAAGAGGAAGTATGTGGATCCATCACGGGCTGTGGAAATCCTCAAAGATGCTTTCAAGTCCAGTGAATCACAGCAGGTCAGTTTGTCTTTGCTACAGGGGTCTCCAAACTTTTTTGGCCTGTGAGGACCGTGAGGACACTGAATGGACCGAAGCGCTACTGGCATAAGATTTATTCACATTGATACTTTCCATGTATGAATTTGCTAATGTTTAAAATGCTATACTTAATACATTAATTTGTTTTGTATTCACAAGTTGTTTTCTCTATTTTAATACATCAGTATTACAAGGAAAATGGTGACATTCTGAAAATCGAACTAAACATTTTGATTTTTAACTAATCAGATACTTTCAGATAATGAAATACAAATGTACTTGGTGTGAATGATTTGACTTTTTTTTTTAATGGAAAAGTTACGTAACTTTTTCAGCACACAGGAGCAGCTAACCTGTTGCTGGTCAGTCCCTGACCCTGTGCCCAGAGCCTAAAAAGCAATGTCAGTTTTTCATATTTTCTCATAAATGAACAAATACTTCCAAAAACTATAGAATGCATTTTAAAGAGCATTGAATTTCCTTTAAATGGTATTGAATACAAAGTGTTATAGTAATTGTTGTGTTATGATTATTATTTTTAAACAATGCTAAACAGATTTTCTCATAAAATGAATGAAGCTGAAGGTATTTTTAATCAAATACATGCTAAATATGATGAAAACACAACATTCTAAATTGTTTGAACTGTTGTGAAAACTGTAAAAACCAAAATAACATTTCTCCCTGCTTTCTGATTAATTGAATCATTTTTATGGATTTTTTGCTCATGAAAGTTAAAGAGCAAGTCACCCCCTACCAGATTCTTTCTCAACTCCCACTTCCTGTTTGAAAAATGCAAAAAAGGCTGTAGCCTAGCAGACCGAGAGGGCGGAGCCGCTAAAAATACACACACTCACAACATTGTGACATCATAATGTATTATCTAACATCATCGTGTATCCCCTGAGCCAATAGCGATGGCAAATTTTAATTCAAATGCAGTGCTAGGTTTTTACCTGACGACGGTGCAACACTGACAGTTTTAGGTAGAATATTTCAGTTTGAACTAAGATGTACTAAAGTGCCGAATTATTGACTGCACATGTCTACAGCACGATCAGACACTCATTTATATAGTTTATCAGCAAAAACATACTGATTTGGAGTGATTTGCTCTTTAAGCGTAGCTTCACAGTTGAAGAACTGTGGGTAAATAATGCATTGCTGCATTTTTTTGCCGACAATATTAAGGTTAAAGGTTTAGTTGTAGGCGTAGTTTTTTTTTCTCCATAGGTCTGACGGCTGTGTGCAACACAGAACAGAGAGAGAGTATGGAAGCATATGTGTAACAGTAATAAAATTATTATGCAGTAGCAGAAATGATTTATAATTTTCATATTAGAACTGCCAAATTTGACTCATAAATAAAACAAATAAGCAATCTTCCTAACAGCTTTTTTATTTTCTTCTTCATCATTGCTTATTCTGTGACTTAATGAAAATGATAAAGAAAAACATTTAAGATTTTATTTTCAAATAATACTCCAGCAAAAATATAACAAAATTCAATTTGACATGTCAAATTTGAAAATTAAACTACATTAGTAGAATTTTTTTTTTTCATTTTCACTACACAGCTGCTCAGTGTGACTCACAATTAAAATGAAAAAGTTTCTCCAAACTGCTTTTTAATCTAATTCCATGATTTCGTTCTTTTTAAACACAAACAGTTTTGTTTACCTGTTTGAACTAAGATGTACTAAGGTAAACAAAACTGTTTCTGTGTTTAAAAAGAACGAAATCATGGAATTAGAACCACAACACAGCAAGAACACACCTAAGATGCTTTTTAATCTTCTTCATCGTTGCCCCTTCTATGACTTAATGAAAAGGATAAAGAAAGGGGAACTGCCTTTTTTTCATGCCCACCCTGCATAAAATGTTTCATAATTCTAATTGAATTGGCCATCCTTAGCGACGCGCGAGAGTGACATCAGTGTTCGCCTCGCTCCTCTGACTCAAACATACTACGCATTTAGTACACTAGGAGGTGGTGTACGCACAGACTCAAAGGAAAGGCCTTGCATTGGCTGCGTGAGAACAGGAAACGCGGCCGCGATCTTGAACCGGTTCCCTAGGACTGCAGTGGAAGGTAATCCCCCGAGCCCTGGCCTCAAGTAAGTTCGAGCATTTTTATTGTTTGTGTTTTATAAATATAATGTATTACTGTACTGCAGCGGCCCATCAATAGCCGGCCCTGTTCCTAGTTCTCTATCCTTTTCATTAAGTCACACAATGGGTAATGGTGAAGAAGAAAATTAAAAAGCATTTTAAAGGATTGCTTTTTCATTTTAACTGTGAATCACACCAAGCAATTGTAAAGTGAAAATGCATTTCTGCTAATTCATTTACATTTTCAGATTTCACATGTCAAAAAGAATTTTTGCTGGAGTATTATTTGAAAATTAAATGTTAAATTTTTTTTCTTCATCATTTTCATTAAGTCACAGAATAAGCAAAGATGAAGAAGAAAATAAAAAAGCTGTTAGGAAGATTGCTTATTTGTTTTATTTATGAGTCAAATTTGGCAATGCTAGTATGAAAAATAAAAATAATTTCTGCTACTGCATAGTAACGTGATTTTTTTACACGAACGCTTCCTGTTTTATTACTAAATGGGACAATCAGCTGAAACTTGAGAAAAATATGTTGAAACTAAATCACAGGAGATGTCCAACTCAGGGCTTACCACACCTGCATGGACCTGCACAGGTCTGTCCACCTCTGAGTCTCTGCATTACTAGATCTGTCTACAGCTAATTAAATTAATGACAAGTGAAACAAATGAATTTGAAACTAGCTAAATATTACGAGATGTATCATTCATTTATTCTAATATTAACATGTACATGTTGGATGCACAACCTGATTTTGTATTTGTCCTTAAACTGGGATTGCTCTAATCCAGCATCTAGAGAGGCTAAATGAGGTCAGCCTTGTGGCCTCGTTGCATCAATCACATCTGTCCTTGATGCGTACTGGTTGGGTTAGGTTGATTCTGACCTGAGTCACTGGGAGGGTAGCCTCAGAACCAAAGCTGGTACCTTCTGGATTGATCTGCTGATCTTGTAACACTGAACATGATCACTTCTGTATGTGTGTTCAACAGCAAGATGTGAGCGAGTTCACCCACAAGCTGCTGGACTGGTTGGAGGATGCCTTCCAGATGAAGGCTGAAGAAGACAGGTAACTTCAGCTCAGTGTGGAAAAAAGTTAACTAAGATGTGCTTGTTGGTGGTTTTAAGAAGACATTTGCAAGCAAAGGTTCAAACAAACATTGAGTAAACCAGAGACAAATGGTGACGCCTTCATCACCATCCATCTTTAAGCATTGGCTATCCATGTGTTTGTGACCTGGGCCTGGTTTTCACCACACAAGCCACAACACTGGACAACAAACAACATAACAAGACCTGGTACCAATGAGGTCCTGTTCAGACCACATGACTCTGGACCTCACTAACCCTGCTTTAGACATCTGTGAGAGGGAGGTGGGGTGGGGTCTTTCCTGGAAGACGAGATGAACGGCAGGTACAGGTACTTGGCTGTCATTAGCCACGTTTACATGCGCATATTTAATCGGATTGAATGCCCATTCAGATTGAAAATTCTGCATGTAAACATGTCAATCAGAATATTCTGATCCGATTCGGCCCGATCGGATTGAAATTTCAATCCGATTGAGAGAGGTGGTTTATTCCGTTCTTCATTCCGATTGACGTGCATGTGCACAGCCATTCGGATTGTTGGGGTAAAACAATGCCCACTGCGCATGTGTGCAACAGCCAGCGGGCCTCTCCGCTGTCATTTGGACTGCCTGACTTCAAAAATGACGGTGTAATTAACAAGCGGCGGCTTTTAAATCCGATAACAAGCCGTCCCGTTTCAGTAATATTTAATTCAGAACTTGCATTTTGTGGAAGTAAAATAAAAATCTGATTATTGCACAAATCATTCGACAAAGATGTTCAAATCTTTACTGGAAATACGCAGGTTTATCGTGGGGGTTGCAGCGCACGGATCCCCGTTTCTGTCAGCTTTGAACACAGCAGCTTCTGCAGCAGGTGATGGAGACACGCTTGTAAAGAACACAGGATAATCTGGGTTTTACAGACCTGATTGGAGGCTGATGTTGGGTAGGAAAACGTCCTCGGTTAAATACTCTGGACGACAGTAAAGTCCGTGTTCGTTAAAAGCACGTAAACGCAGATGACCTGAGATGCGGTTCGTTAATGATGAACACAGGCTTCTAAACTTTCTGAACATCTTCTGTTATTTTGTTTGAACAGATTTTTCTCAACAGTTTCAGCTGATCGTCACATGTTATTAATAATAAGCCACAACAGAGCTCAGTAATAAAACATGAGGCTAACCCCGTCCCCCCCCCCCCCCCCCACCACCCCTCTGTGCCGCAGCGCAGCGCTACAGCTGTCAATTCAGACCTGCGGACCAGCTGATCAAGAGGCAGACATAACCCTCCCTTATTTTAATCAACAATAAAATGCAGCAAAGCATATATCTGCAGTTATTCACTGAAGAAAACGTAACTTCTATGAGCTAAATAAAAATATTAAATTGAATAAATGGATCAGGAAAGCAGGAAGAATAGTTATTTCTGTTTTTACATTTTTCTTTTCGTTTCATGGCGTTTGTTTACAATTTTTCTTTCGTGAAAGGCAACTCTGCGCATGCTCAACCTATTTAATCGGATTAAATGCTTGGTGCATATGTACGCACGGCATGATCGGATCATTTCAGTTCGTGTCCATGTGAACAGAGATTCGGAAATTCCGATCAACCAAGATTTCAATCGGATTGAGGAAATTAGGCACATGAAAACGCAGCTATTGTTCACTTTGGAAACCGGTCCAAAAGGTTAGACTGATGTTTTTTAAATGCATGTTAGTCATGCTGAAGGTGTATTTGTTGTAATCGTACTGAAGCACCCAAATAATGCAGTAAGAAACCGACTTCCCAATGCTGTTGAGTTGATACCGGTTACTTCGGGAAGTGACAAGAAAAAGCAGTCTTCTGATGATAATATGGCCTCAAAGTAACATGTGTAATACCATCAAAGAGTACAGTATGCACCAGATAAGCTGTGCTGCGATATTGTTGTCTATTCCTTCGGCCATTGTGCATATCCTGTTTTAACTTTGTCTGCTTTTCTGCTGCCAGCGTTTATTTACATTTTCTGTTGCTATAGGGAGCCTAATCTCCTCCCCTTCTGACGGGTCCTCGGAAAAACAAAAAAATTAATGCAAGTGAACGGGGGCCAAAAGTGCTATTTTCTAATTTGCTTTGCCTTGCGCCCTGGATCGCACATATGTTGTATTTAAAATTAAATTCAAACTAATGTGTATTTCGATCACGCCATTCACGTACTGCTATGATTATCAGCTTGTAAGCATGACTACAAATCAGACGTCGGTACGTCGCTTATATGACGTCACCACCGAATCTCTTCTCCCCTAGCGTAGCTGTTACTTACAAAATGTCCAAATTTATGGTGGTTCTTTCCTCCTGAAGGAAGGATTTAAAGTTAGCTGAACTTACAGCCATCTTTCTTCTGCTTTTCTTCGTGTGCGATTCGCTGACATCAAATTGGTGATGCGCATTTGTAGTCCTGGACATATTTTCACACAAAACCTAAAATTACGTTTCCCCCATTCGAAAATAAGCGCATTCTTGGCATTTTAAATCCATATTTAAAATTCACACACATCATATGTAAAATCCAGGGCACATAACAAATGGGATTAGAAAATAGCGTTTTTTGCTCTTTGATTTGCTTTACAAGATATTTTCATTAATCTGGGGACCCATGGTCCAGAAGTAGATGGGGGTGACTTGGGCTTCCTTTAGGGAGCCTAAGTCTCCTCCCTTTTCGGTCGGCTCATGGGTCCCCGGAAGAACGAAAAAATGAATGCAAGTCAACGGGGTCTAAAAACACTATTATCAAAGATAAACAATCAATGATGAACAGGGGTGTGCTTCTAGACCTGCAGAAAAGGGACACACAACAATAAACCAGGAGCAAGCTATCACTGCGTCAACTTGATGAGGAAATATTAAATCAACATTGTTTTACTGAACAATCACACGATAATAGATCACAGTGCATTAAGTACCAACAGCACCTTAAGACGTGTTGAACGTGCCCAAGTCCATACTTATGAGAGCACCATGTAAGCACCTGTGTGTGTACCCACGCTTGTATATGTAAGGTTTCTCTATAGGAGCGTCCAATAGAGTGTGAAGGGCCACAGATCCACCTCCCAAAGATTTGTAGGAGATGGGGGGAGCTCCAAGTCCCAGAGATCCATGGGCTGCCCTAGAGCACAGGGACCCTAGGGAGACTGCAACCAGAAAAGCCCCTTCCCCCTCGAGAGGCGCAGAGGTTTGCCCCGGAAGGCCACAGCCAGCAGCCGGCAGAGTCCCGTGAGATATCAGCGGCAAGCCCACAGGCTCGCCCACAGGCTCGCCCGCAACCTCCCACCCCGTAGCCGTCCGAGCCCAGAACGCAGCAACCCGGGACCCAGGGTCGACCAGCCCTGCCGGGGACCCAGCAGAGCCCAGGGACTCAGACCCCACCAGGCAGCTACCGGGATTCATCAGGCAGATGCCAAAAATCTTAAACCCCCTGACCCGGGAGCCGCGAACACTCAGGCAGACCAAGGCATCACACTCCACACGCAGGGGAAGGGGAGGCGAAGATGTATAGCATCAAAAGAAGTACCAGGAGAGGAGTCAAAAGCCCCACCTGACATATACAGTCATACACAGACACAGTATCACACTCCCTCCCTCATTCTCACACATACACATACAACCTAAGACTTACAAAAATGCACGCCAGATACCCACTCATGCTCCCCATACACACCCTATTTACTCTGGTCCCGCTGCCGCATGTTCCCGCCTTCTTTCCGGCAGAATACAGTTCATGAATTTCTCCAGCCTTATCTTCAGCTTTACCCAGCATGTTTCTGGCCCCACACACACCAGGGGACACACTCTGGACCTTGTTTTTACCCTGAGTCTAAATGCTGACAGTGTTTGTCCTGAGGACGTTTATATTTCAGGTCACCATTGCATTTTCTTTAATTTGTCAGTTTCTGCATCCCCACCTCCTGCTCGCCGCCGTATGGTTAGTTCTCGTTTTCTTAATGAGAGCATAGCTAGCGGTTTTCTTGCTGCTTTTGATCCACCCTGTTCTTCTGATAATGACCCAGATTCCTTAACTTCTCAGTTTAACGAGAACTGCCTCTCCATTCTGGACATCTGTCCTGTCAGAACCAGATCAGTTCCTGCAGTGAACCCTACTCCCTGGTTTAATGACAGCCTTCGCAGCCTGAAGCGCCAATGCAGAAAAATTGAGCGTTTGTGGAAGAAAACCCATCTCCACGTCCATCTGCTGCACCTATAGGATCTTCTGACATCCTTTAACTCTGCAGTCAGAGATGCAAGGGTTTCCTATTTTTCCAACCTGGTGTCCCTGAGCAAAGGAAACCCCAAGGTGTGGTTTAACACCATCAGCAGCATCGTCTCTCCTGCCTCTCCTACAGCCTCCATCCACTCTGTTGCAGACTGTGAGAACTTTCTGTCTTTCTTTGTGGACAAAGTCAATAAGGTCAGATCTAGCATCTCTCCTTCAGCCTTATCACTGCCTCTCCCGACTCCAACCAGACCCATCATCCTAGATAGCTTTGCTCCTGTTTCTTTGCCTGAGCTAACCAAACTAGTTAACTCTATGAAGACCTCTGCGTGCCCCCTCCACATCTTACCCTCATCTTTGTTTAAAAGCGCTTTTCAGTCTATCGGTCCCAGCGTGCTCTCTATAATTAATGCTTCTCTGGTTTCTGGTCAGGTCCCTGCTTACTTTAAGAACGTTGTAATCCACCCGCTTCTTAAACGAGTCTCGACCCCTCTCTCCAAAGCAGCTTCAGACCGATCTCTAAACTTCCGTTCATCTCCAAGATCTATGAAAAGGTTGTGGCTAAACAACTCACAGCTGCTCTTAATGAACATAACATCTATGATTGCTTACAATCAGGTTTTCGTAGAGCTCATTCTACTGAAACAGCTCTTCTTAGGGTCTCTAATGACCTTCTGACTCACAGTGATGCAGGGGACTGTTCTGTTCTGGTCCTGCTGGACCTGACTACAGCCTCTGACACTGTTGACCATCACCTGCCACTGGAGAGACTGAGAGACTGGGTAGGCCTATCAGGATCTGCTCTGGAGTGGTTCTCCTCTTATCTTTCTGAGCGTTCCTTTTCTGTGGCCGTCTCCAAGTTTAGGTCCTCCACCACCTCCCTTACCCATGGCGCCCCACAAGGTTCTGTGCTGGGGCCTCTGCTCTTCCTCCTCTATCTGCTTCCTCTTCAGCACATCCTGAGCTCCTTCAAAGGAACCTCCTACCATGTCTGTGAAGGTTCTCAGTCATCCAGGTCATTGTAGTCTAATGAGCTTTGAAAGAAAATCTCCTACCATCTTTATTCAGATGACATCCAACTGTACATCTCCTTTAAGCCCCATGAGATGTCTAAGCTGCAGCTGTTACACACCTTCTTAGACTATTAAAACCTGGATGGCTGGGAGCTTTCAACAGCTGAATAAAGATGAGACTGAGATCCTCATCTGTGCCCCAGACATGCTGGTTCCCAAAGTCAGAGACTCTCTTGGTCAGCTTGCTTCTCACACCAAACCTTCCGTCAGGAATCTTGGCGTGACCTTTGACCCTGCTCTCACCCTGGATTCTCGTGTCAGTTCTCTTGTTCGCTCTTCCTTCTTCCATCTCAGGAACATTGCTAAGCTGAGTCCCATTCTGTCCCGCTCTGAACTTGAGACAGTTATCCACACCTTCATCTCCTCACGCTTAGACTACTGTAACTCTCTTTTCATGTGTCTGAGCAGAACCTCCCTGAACCATCTACAGGTGGTTCAGAATGCCTGTGCTCGGCTTCTGACCAAGTCCTCCAAACACACCCACATCACCCCGCTTCTCCAGCTTCATTGGCTGCCAGTCAACATCAGGGTTCATTTCAGGATCCTGGTTCTGGTCTATAGGGCCTTACATGGACAAGCACCATCATACACTGGTGATCTTGTTAGTCCCTACACCCCCAGCAGGTCCCTGAGGTCCAGTGGTCAAAGCCTACTGGTTGTGCAGTGCACCAGGCTAAAGACCAAAGGTGACAGATCATTTGCTGCCGTGGCCCCCAGACTCTGGAACTCTCTCCCCCTGAGCCTGAGATCAGTGGACTCAATGAACTCATTTAAAAAGCAGCTGAAGACTCACTTGTTCAAAGTGGCTTTTGTATGACCTTCTTCACCACTCTCTCTTTTTTCTGCTCTCCCCACCTATTCCACCTTCCTCAGGATCCACTGATTTCCCTCTTTCCTAGTCACTCTCTCTCTTTCTTAACATTTTTTTTAATCACATGTCTCTCTGCTGGAGACCGTGGCGCGCTGCTGCGTCCCGTGTTGTTTATTCTGTTATTGTTACCGGTACTTGTCTTGTAGTGTGAAATGCTTGGTCTCAGATTTTGTAAGAAAAATAATAAAAATTTCCCCCCAAAATGCGACTTATAGTCCAGTGCTACTTATATGTTTTTTTTCTTCTTCATTATACATTTTATGGCTGGTGCGACTTATTCTCCGGAGCGACTTATAGTCCAGAAAATACGGTACGTTAAAAATATTGAAAACTTGCTCAAAGCAAAATATATTTTCATTAAGGAAATAACTCATAAACTTATCGGTTTAATACTTTTGTTATTCACAGAATGATAGTTTTCATGAAAAAGCGCCGCAAACCTTCACACAAACTCCATGTGAGCTTCAGGCCGCTAGTGTTTCACAGAGTTAGCTCTGGTTGTAGCTAGGTAGCTACCTCCATTAGCTTAGCTCCCACCTCCACGTTAGCTTTGGGTTAGCTTCAGGTTAGCTTGTAGCTAGTTCGACTGGATGTCGTCATTTGATCCCAGCCTGACAGCCCCACCCTCAGCTCCACTTCTCTTCCCTTTTGTGGAATTGTCTGGGCTTGACGGAACCTGTGACACGGTCAAAATGGCGGTGGTGGCCACCTCCCGTTTTTCCTCAAAAACGTGTTATTGGAGTCTATGGAAACCCATTGTCCATATATATATATATATATATGTCAATGGAGGCAGCAGATAGGAGGAGGAAGGGCTCCACATTGTGACATTTTAATTAGAGGTTTCTCAGAAAATAAGTTTTTCTCTGGCTTTTTTTAAACTTTCTAATTTACATGAAAAGTAGATCACACACAGCTTTGACTTTTTTGTCATGCTACTTTTGACCACCCAAACTGTCTTTATTCACATACAACAAAACAAATCTTAGCTTAGATTCTTTGCCCCCTTTAATATAACTTGTTTTTCTGTCTCATTTTCAATATCCTTTACAGATTTTGTTTTGTTCTGGAGTTCTCAGATTAACTTTGACTTGTGTAGGCTTGAGAACAAGCCATTAACAGCTGTGACCTTCATTTTCAAACTTTTTCTTTTCAGTGTGGGAGAGAAGCCCAAAAACCCCATGGTGGAACTTTTCTATGGCCGCTTCCTTGCTGTTGGAATATTAGAAGGTGAGTGGAGATGTTTAGTTTAAATAGTTAAAGATAAAATGGAGCAGCAGCTGGAGGATCACAGAGGGCTAAAGCTTTAGCATGGTGTGGCATAAGCATCCACAAAGCAAGCAAGTCCTTGCCCATAGTAATAAAAGGTGACCTTGTCTTAATGAGATGTGCTTCATGCAGAACAGCAGAGCAGTTACATTGATTGTAGAAGACCTTGATAGATGATTGACATTGTGTTTATTATGCATGCCAATCCTGGCCCAGAGCCCCCTAAAGCTGGACTTGTGGGTTTTGCTCCTCATCAAATGTCCTTAATGCCTCATCTTTAAGGCCTTTAGCAAGCACTCCTCTTTTGGGCAGTGGGACTGTCATCGGTAGTTGGTATAAAGAAATTAATGCAGACTGCTTAACAGTGGAAAATAGGCTTCACATGTGAAACATCTTTAGTTTTACATTCAAACTCTTTTGTGATCATTTTTATAATTGCACTGGGGCTTGATATGTAAAACTTTGCATATAATCCTTACTAGACCCTATTGAAAATGAAAATGTGTATTTTTACCTTTAATCACTGGAAATATCTATGGAAACACACACACACACACATTATATATATATATATATATATATATATATATATATATATATATATATATATATATATATATATATAATGTAAACAAAATATACTTGTTTTCAGTAACATTTGTTGGGCCCGCCCATTTTTTCTCAGGCCCGCCGACAAATTAGTTTCTTGTTACACTGCTGCTCAGAATGCTCCTCTGTTGATTTCTTTGTGTGTGTAACTCCTCAGGTAAGAAGTTTGAGAACACGGAGATGTTTGGACAGTACCCCCTGCAGGTGAATGGCTTTAAAGACCTCCACGAATGTCTGGAGGCTGCCATGATCGAGGGCGAGATAGAGTCTCTGCACTCAGCTGAGAACTCTGCCAGATCTGGTCAAGAGGTCAGTATAACAAAAAGTACATGCTACAAAACAAGTTACAAGTTATAAAACTTGGTACAAGTTACATGTAATATTGCCCCAATCCAAGCTCCATAGTCGTGGCCTTTCCCCCTGGAAACACTGAGTGGTAATGATTTCTATCAGTAAGCCTGCATTAGCCCACTGATCCAAATGGGACCCGTCTCGTTAAAGATTTCTAAACCTCACCGGCAAGGTCAATAGTCAAACCGGTTAATACATGCAGCCTTACATCTAACCATAAAACCTTTCTCCAGAAGACCATGTCCATGTGGACAGCTGTAGGTTTCTGTCCAGCTTTATTGGTCTTCTCAGTCCAGGCTGATGTGAGACTGTCTTCAGTTGTGGACAAAGACATAGATTCCAGTTCCTGGTGGACTTGATCCTTGGTGGTCCCTGGGTTGTAGGTGAACGTCAGAATTGAATTCCTTCTGTCTGAAGGTGACCGTTTGGGTCTTATTTCAGATATTGGCAGAGCGTCGACTCATTCACAATAGCTACGTTTCCATGGGCGCAAGTAATCGGAATGAGTGCCCTATCTGATGAAGTTCCATTCTGATTGAGAGAAGTGATTTTGTCTGATCATCATTCCGATTGATGTCCATGTACACCTCCATTCGGATTGTTGGAGAAAAATAATGCCCACTGCACATGTGTGCAACTTCAGCGTGACGTCTTTCTGCCTTTGCAGCCGACAAGCTTCAAAACCGGAAGAAAATGTTGTCCACACTCCAGATCGGTAGGTGGCCGTAATGCGCCATGACACCCCAAACAGTTGAAGAAGAAGAACTATGTGAAGGGATTCTACCGCAACAGACACAGAGGATGCAGGTTTTATCAGCGGCGTCGAGAGTTAAAAACCAAAAGGATCAGATTATATTTTGGATGCGCGACGGACGAATGGATGCTGCTTCAATGCTGACACGGCTCATTTCCTACCAGGTAAGAAACCTCTCAACATATCAGAGCTGTATGTCCGCGATTTAGGCTAAGTGAATAAAACCTAGGGATATAGTTATTACCACTTTAGATTATCTAACATCTTTGTGCAGAAGCACGGTAAAAGAAAAAAAATGTTTATTAAGTGGATCTCGAGAATATGCACAGACCCAACGAAGGATTAGGATTAGTTTAGCCTAAAGGGGAACAGAAAATCCAAAGAGAAAATAGTCTGTTGCCATAACTACGCAAAGTTTACAACGTAAAAGCTTGTGTGGACAAGTTCATGAGCGTTGGTTTCTAAAGCTGTTCTGTGTTGCGTTGTGTGTAGGGCAGAAAAAACTGATGTTTGTGAAAATGATCAAACGAATGACTTAGTCAGGAGTCACAACCAGCTTGTTTACATGTTTGTATTAAAATGTGTTTTCCAGCTTCTGGGAGAAGCAGCCTCCGGAAACTGTAACTCAGGGATGTGATGAGAGGCTCAACACCCAGCAAGCAAACAGCAGCTAAAGCCTCATCGGTCATCTCCAATCGAAGCAGCGTCTGAGTGGTCGGTGTCTGTTCTGTCAGACAATTAAGCACAACTACAAACCCACCATCACACCACTGAACACTTTTTCTTATCCGTTTGTTTTCACAGGCTGGGATTCTAGAGGGTAATTCCATTTTACGTGTGTGGCTGAAGGTCAGCATCGACCAATTTGGTATATTTCCCATAAAGCCCAACACCATGATGTAAGTAGTGTGACGTCGTTTGGGCATCAAGAGAAACCTTCTAATTGAAATAATTACCTTTCTCTTCAGAATAGTGCTAGCGCACTTCGCTTCTGTCACATGTAAACTCTTCTAATAAACGTTGTATTTCCTGGTAGGACATGTGGGTCATCATGTCACAGAGAAGCACGACTGGACCCGTGGCTAATGAGACCATGGACCACTTGATGAGATGACCAGTGATGAAGAGCTCATGGTGCCAGGTTCTCCACCACACCAGGCTCATGTTCAGCAGACTCTGGTTGAAGGATGTCACCAAGTGTCTGACCTTTAGGTATATTAATAACTTTGTTTTCAGAAGCAAAACAGCTTTAGTGTCAACATCAAAGCTGACTAATTACATATAGAGATATGTGAATCTTCAAAATGTAGTTCTACAGTTTTAGCTTTGTTTTATTTTGCAGGCCGGCTCCATAACTGCATGCTCACATATGCTGGGAAAAGGTGATTGGATTATGATGCCATCCATTCACCGTTTGTTTGAATTTCCAGCTTTCAAATGAATAATAAACGTACGTAACAAGTCTTACGCCCAAGCTAAATTAGTCCCTTGAAAATGATGCGGTTCAACTTTTATTCCCCCCCCTCCTGCACACACACAGGTTGGCCTTCTCTCCTCCTGTCTATGAAGCATGGTACCTTCTCACTGCATTAGACAACCACCAACCAGATTACATCACCCGGAATAACGAAAAGCTGTGAGTCTCACTGTGTTTGGATCTTCCAGAGTACTGAACATGATCTGGCCTTCAAAATAAGTTGTCCTTTGTGCTGGTTTAGGATCATCTGTCACTGGTTGACTGGAGAGGTAGGAGAAAGAGGGAGCCCTTCAGTTAATCTTTGTAACTCTTGTCTTTTAGATCCAAGTAACTATACAGCAGGAAGTCATGCTATTACTGTGTACAAGTGGTAAAGGGTGCCAAAGACCTACATCCCTGAACTGCAGCGTTGCATCTTGAGAAAGCAGATGGATGGAGGGGCACTCCCAGGAAAGGAGACACGCTACCCTGGTGACCCAGGAAACCCTGCAGGAGCTCTCCACTGCTCACCTGCTTCCCAGATCCCCACCCCATCCCCGTGGACCACCTCAGTGAAACCCCCTGTGTCTGGAGACTCGTGCCTGCCACCACCCTCAGACTGGACTACCCTCTTGAGCTCCATGGCTCCAGAGACCGTAAGGACCCCTCCTCGAGTTATTCTCCAGCCCCCCCTCCCCCCCCCTCCCCCCCCCCTCAAGGTGCTACCGGGACTGTGTTGCAGAAACCTTCCTGAGTGAAGCTGACCCACTAGCCTCACGTTGATGGCGCACCTTTAGTTCTTCTGTTTACATAATAAAATATTACCGTATTGACCCGAATATAAGACGAGTTTTTTTTTATTGAAAATAATTTAAACGTGGGGTTGTCTTATAATCGGGGTCTAACCATTTCCACATGCTGATATTTGTCTGGGGTCATTCTGGAAAAGCAAATCAGTGCCGTAACCAAAGCTAGTTTTTATCAGTTAAGGAGGATCGCCAAGTTTAAGCGTCTGCTCTCAATCCATGACTTTGAGACGGTGATTCACGCGTTTATTACATCACGCCTTGACTATGACAACTCACTGTACCTTGGTCTTCCTCAGTCTCACCTCTCCCGTCTTCAAATGGTGCAAAATGCAGCAGCACGCCTATTGACGGGTTCGAGAAAAAGGGATCACATCACCCCAATTTTAGCTTCGCTGCACTGGCTGCCTGTCGATTTTAGTGTCCTGTACATGGTTCTTTTACTGGCTTTTAAAGCTGTACATGGCCTTGCTCCGCAGTATCTGTGTGAACTTTTAGTTGCTCACTCCCCGTCTCGGTCACTGAGGTCAGCTGACCAGTTTCTGCTGGAGGTGCCGAGAATGAAGAGAAAGCTCAGGGGTGATGGAGCTTTCTCAGTAGCAGCCCCAAGGTTGTGGAATGCACTCCCAATCCACATTAGGATGGTTTTAAATCACTTTTAAAGACTCATCTGCTCTCCGTTGCTTTTAATTCTGTTTGAGAAGCATCTGTTTTAGAAGCTTTTATGTCAGTTTGATTTGTTTGTTTTTGTCATGTTTTTACTTTTCGATGAACTTTTACCTTATTTTTAGCATTTTAGGAAACTTCTGTTCGTTTGCTTGTTAAGCACTTTGGTCAGCTTTTATGCTGTTGTAAAGTGCTTTATAAATAAAGTTGACTTGACTTGACTAATTACACGCCCGTAACGGCAGAGGCTGCTGCTAATCAAACCTTTACATTTTAGCACTGATGGGACGTCAGTATTGTAGTTGGTTTGGTTGTTGAAACCCATTTCTCCTATCGCTCCGCAGCGCGCAAGCGGCAAAAACGCACTCGCTCACTACAAGCCCGTTCCTGCGGCGCACTCTGCCCACACACAACAGAACTGCAGCCCCGTGCGTGTTTTGTGCACATCAATACTTGATGCTGGAGCTAATTCAGTTGTTGAAGGTATCAACCCTGCATATGGATCACCTCAGATAGCTTGTCCATGCAGATATTTATTTATTTAACGAGAACAAGAGATTCAATTATTACAAAAGCAACATAAATAAATAGCGTACCAGGCGAAGCTGAAGTTGGTTTCCTATTTTAGTTTCAGAGTCAGCGAGGGAAATTCAATAAATATTTTCACTCCCTGAGCATTTTTACTCTGCTCTCATCATTACACATTTACAAAACTTAGACTCTTTAAAAGTGGACTGGGTAATTCTGCACTAATACAGAATCCTTAAGAGACATTTTCTGATTTTTAAAACCTTTATTTCATTTGTGGCGGTTCAAAGCAAGCAGACTTCATTACATTTCTAGTCCACCTTAGATCTGGTCCAGCTCTAAACTACAACACTTGGACTCCTCAGGCCTGAACTAGATTATTCTACAATAACAGCAAAATCCATAAATGACAGTTAGTAAATTGTGAAACCTTCAGTAGATTAGTGAGTCCAAAGAAGACAACTTTCTTCAATGATGTATTGTGACTTTGGATTATTATGTTGGCAACATGTTTTTTTCAGTACTACAGGATTATCAAGTCAAAGACATTTTATTGTCATTTCTACCACATGTGCAAGACATACAGAGAAACGAAATTGAGTTTCAGTACACACAATTCAGAGATCAGACATACATGGGCAAGACACATGACAAGAATTGGTGACTGCGGTCATTCGCAACATGAGTCGCGCTACCTTATATTGTTATAAACTGTAGGCTGCGTTTATCTCAAGAGTTTATATTGGTCACCCATGAAATAAAACATTTTATACTTCGAGCTGATTAAAGATGCAGGAAGTGAAATAATTAGCTGGAATTCACCTTTCCACATCAGAAACTGGAAAATGAAACCAATTCAGTTTTGTACAAAACAACAATAAAACAAGAAGAAAGAATAAATAAAAGATTTAGCCAAATTATGAAGATAAAAAATCAAATTTAAAAATTGTGGTCATTTTTGTGACCCTCTAAACTACCTCACCATGCATTTTGCTTAATCTGCCATTATGATGTGAACAAAAGCCACCAGGGAGCTGCAGCTTATGAATAAATTAGCCCCGGTGGTGAGTGCTTATGCACTTGGAGCCAGTTTAATATCACATTCTTGAAACCTGTTGCAATATAAAATATTTAAATGTTGTTAATTTTGATTAAGTAACTTGTGGCTATCAGCTTGTATAAGCACACATATAAGGTAAGAAACTGCCACTTTTGAGTTCTACTGTTTAATAATAAAATACATGATACATTGGATTTTTCAAGAAGATGTTTCCAGCCAGGGAACGAGGAAATTACAGCATGGAAAGCAACAGAGTTGCAAAAGTCAGCAAAAAAAGACAAAAAAAAAAAGCACAGCGCATGTGGTACTCAAAAATTTTGACAGTTTGCACGTCTGCAGTTGGATCAGGGAATTTTTCATGTGTGCAAAGAACAGAGCAGCTTGGTGTTGGCCTCCGATTCCCCCTTCCCAGACGCTCAATTTGCCAGATTGTGAACTGGCGTTAGAAACAGAAACTCTCTGTCTCGGCTGCCCTCGATCGAGAAGATTGGGTCCTGGTGTCTCTTGTTGGAACACCAGGATATCCAGCATCAGCCCTGGTAGACAGCACCACTCTCTGGAGAATGTTGTCTCTTTCCTCCTGGCTCAGATGTTGTGAAGCTGTTTAGAAATGAATCGGGAACATTTGTTTACATGACTAGATTCATATCTCAAGCCAGTGCTTAGTTGTTTACATTGTTTTTTACTCAGATGGTTAAACCTCAGCTATGCTGCAGCTCCAGCTGTGTGAGGTCTCTGTCTTCTTCCATAAGAGCTGCTCCATCACTCCTCCTGAATTCAATTCCTGAAACCAAAACAATGACAGTAATGATAAAAATAACTACTACCTTCAAGGGGATGATTTACTGTATATGATGCATTTTTTGTAATCCAACATTGGAATTTGTGTTCTTATTTAGGTTGTTGTGTTGCCTTGTCCTGTAATGCAAGTGGTTTACCAAACAATCTTAGTAGCTTGAAACATTGGATGTTCTAACACGATAATATTAGCTTAGCTTGTTAGCAAGCTTTATCCAAACTAATAGCTATAATTAACCTAAAACCACCATAAATCACCAGCAGCCACAAAGCCTTATGCTAATAAAGTAGCATCATGCTACTGTCCAGCTCACCAGTCATTAAACCGGCTGCTGTGTTTGTCAGAGGAAGGAGCACTTGCTTTACATCTCCAGTGTCATGGCTAAATATGACAAATGTCAGGTTAGCCTAAAGTAATGTTGTTACTTAGTCGCTCGACATGGTGCTGGTTTTCATACCGGGAAGGTCCATAATGGGGGAAAAAACAAGTCAATGAACAAAGCTAGAGAATAAGCGAGGCGAAAGATTATGTTTGTTTACAAATTGTTTTCTGAGAAAGACAACTCTGCGCATGCTCAACTTATTTAATCTGACTGAATGCTTGATGTATGTATACTCATGGCATGATCGGATCATTTCAGTTAGTGTCCATGTAAACAGAGATTTAGGATTTCCAATCAACCAAGATTTGAATGGAATAGGGCAAATTTGGCACATGTAAATTTAGCTATTGTTTGTATTTAGTGGTTTGAACTAATGATCTCGTTTAGAAATGGCTCCACAGAGATTTTTCAACATGTGTAAATTCTGCTTTTTGGATCTTCACGTATTTCCTTGGACCGTCTCATTCTGTCGAGTGCTGGACTGAGCTCTTAGTTCTAAGACATAAATATTTATGTGCTCAGCCCTTTCAAGTTAAAAGACCTTCTAGAAGCAGCAGCTGAACTGCTTTTGGTGACTTTGTGGAAGCCAGAAAATCTACAGACCCATCCCAACTCTTTTCTTCTACTCTTTAATGAATCATTTACCCATTAATTATAGAATTGTGTTTATAATTATTCAACCCTTAAAAAAACCTTGAAATCAAACATTCAAAGACCTTCCTCTTCGTGATACATAAACAGACTAACTGCAGTAGTAAGGACCATGTTACCACCCTGACCTAAGTAGTGTGTTAGTAGTGCGTGTTCTACTGAGTCAAACACGAGGCTTACGTTGGTGTGGAAAAGAAAACTAACGTTAAGCAGTTATTTTGATCAGGAGACTGAGAACAGACACATGGAGTCCGTCCTCTTCATTCTGATTTGAATGCGTTCACAGCGTAGCAAAGGTAGATGAACAACATTTTGCTATTCTGTACACACAAGAATCGGAAAAAGGAATTGCAGTCAGTCTTGCAGTTTTTAAAGGTTCACCGAAGAATGGTATCAGTGATCAACATCCAAATGTCTTCCAGCACTGGTTTACCGAACTCCCACCTGTGCTGACCTTTGAACTGTCGAGATTTGAGTTCAATCAGGCCCTCGGGCGACCCGAGAAGATCCACAGCAAGCTGGAGTTTTCGTCTGTGCTCTACATGGACAGGTGACTGACACGCTAAAGCACCTGGGCTCTCATTTATCAATCGTACTTATGAACAGATCTGTGCATATTTTGTGCGTAGGACCAATGTTACGCATTGTGTGGTATTTACCAGTTTGCACTTGTGTGTAGAAATGTTCCTACATATTAGAACAGCTATGACCGTGTGTATGAACAGCATCTAGCGGTAGAACGGGGGAACCACAGTACTGAAGGTCTCAGTCGCCCACACATGTTCCTTATCCACAAATCCTTTTACCCAATAAATAATTATGTCGATGGAAAAACGGCCTTTTCTCATATTTGGTGCTAAAACCAATGAAAGACACGTGTGACCGACGGGATCTGACATTACGTCATGGCTAATCTGTGCTTGTGGAGGATTTAACAACGCGTGCACACTAGAGGGAACACATCCTCCGTGAGCGCTCTGCTCTCCCGAAAGAAATCCTGCTATGCTGGGATTTAGGGCCCTTTGTGGCGCGACAGACAAACCTCACGAATCTAATTCCACTTCATGTTTTATTTTACAACTACGAGAACCCTTCAGAACCTCCTCTGCTCCCAGATCATACACACGCCGCGTTGCCAAGGTAACCAGACTGAATTAGAGCTCAGAAGAGGCAACTCAGACAACATTTCCAAATAAAACAAAGTTTAAACAGAACGGCTCCTTAACAGCCCGCTACTCCATGATTTATCAGATTCATTATTTTGTTTCTGACAGGAACCTCTACTCTGTCCCGACTGCATTTTTAGTCTCTTCAACTTGTTTGGTTCTTTTGTGCTTCGGCAGCTAGTGTCTCGATCTCGCTGTCCAGAAAGGTTTTCTTTGTTTCCGGGGAAACAATGGAAATTCCCTCACGTGCTGAGGACGATGCGCGACCAAATATGGTTAATTGAGGGCGTTTCTGAATGTAAATGACCGAGAACGGACACATGCACCTGGGTGCATTTATTATCAGACAGTTGAGGAGGAGCTTGCGTACGAAAGGCCACTGCATGTTTTATAAATCAGGTTTTTGACTGTTTGTACACACATTCTAAATTTCATTCGTAGGAAGGAATATAGGACAGTTTCTACGAGCATTTGTTAAATGAGGGCCCTGGTTTGCTCTGTTTACTATAACACAGTGTTACAGTGACGTTGCTGCTGCATGTTCAGGTACATGGACCGAAACAGGGAAATAACTAGAATCAAGAGGGAGGAGATCAGAAGGCTGAAGGAGCATCTGACGCTGCTTCAGCAGCGACTGGAGAGGTATTCCTTGACCTGCTGGGCTCTGGAGGGATGCCAGACGCTGTTATTTTGTTTCTCTCTCTGTGACGCCTGATCGCTTTCGTTTCCTTCCAGGTATCTGAGTTATGGTTCCGGCCCCAAGAGATTTCCTCTGGCGGACGTCCTCCAGTACGCTATGGAGTTTGCCTCCAGTAAACCTGTGTGCACATCCCCGGTGGAAGACATAGACACATCAGCACCCCCTGGTGGCACAACTGGACAGCAGTTACCATCGCCAAGGCAAGCTGAAGCTGTGTTTATTGCTGCTGTCTAACCGCTAAGCCCTCCTCATTACTTCTAAGGATGTGGCTGCGTTGTGACTCATCTATGAAACCTCTTTCAGTGTGAAGCCAGTCACGATGCTCTCTAGTTGGTTTATATTCACTGGGATGTTCCCTGACCTTTAGACATTGTCAAGCCCGCTCATGTGTGAGTGCCCCTCGTCATTCATCACTATTTAATGAAATCTAAATTATAAGGGCACCAGGTTTTTTTTTTTTTTTTACTTCACCACACTTTAAAATTTGCATGCTGACCAGTCATCACCCATCAGCCTTGCTGTTGTTTATCTTTTCTGCAGCACAGCCGAGCAGGACGCCCTACCTCCTGCAGAGAGCTTGGGCCCCACCTCAGCTCCCTCCACCGCTCCTTCTGTAGCTCAGCAGCAGAGAGTTCCTGTTCATAAGCCCTTCACCCACTCCCGGCTACGCCCTGACCTGCCCATGCACCCTGCCCCACGCCACATCACTGAAGAAGAGCTGAGGGTGCTCGAGGGCTGCTTGCATCGCTGGAGGAGCGAGGTGGAGAACGACACCTGTGGTAAGTCTCTGAGACCACTGCTGGAGATGGACACAGAACGTTTGATTTGCACACATTCACTTATTGGACATGACGGTCTTCCTCCTGTCAGACCTGCAGGGCAGCATAAGCAGAATCCACAGATCCATAGACCTGATGTACTCCGACAAATCCATGATGCAGGTGAGCAACACTCACACATCGGTGCACATCACCCGGCAGCTCCTTTTGACCTCCCTTGTATTTTTGTAGGTTCCATACCGGCTTCATGCAGTGCTGGTCCACGAAGGCCAGGCCAACGCGGGTCACTACTGGGCGTACATCTACGATCCTCATCAGTGTTGCTGGATGAAGTACAATGACATCTCCGTCACCAAGTCGTCCTGGGAGGAGCTAGTCAGGGACTCGTTTGGAGGCTACCGCAATGCCAGTGCCTACTGTCTGATGTACATCAACGACAAGAAGCCATTCCTCATCGAAGGTGAAAATCAGCCGCTGGCGTTCATGTGTGGTAACGCCTAATATTTTGTCAAAATTGAAACTAGAACAGTGCTCTAGAACTGGTCGCATTTGTCATGCATCAGCTGGTAATTCTATTAATTATTAAGGAAAGGATTCATTAAAATCAGTTGTCAAATGTATCTGGACAGCTCAACTCTCCAGAAAACTTGTAGAAACTAGGGAAGCTCCGATCCAATCCCGTGATCAGAAACCAGGCCCAATCAAAAGATTTAAAAAGGATTGGGAGTAAATGATCGGAAAACACGACTTTTTTAATTTATCCTGAGAGAGAGATTTTCAGATGGAGTAACAATGGCTTAGTTGCCATTAGTTGGTGGAAACGTGCATTGATCAATTCAGCTGCATACCGAGGGAGTAAACAACTTGAAATATAAGCAACGATGGTACTTTTAAATATGTTCATAATATAATGAACATATTTTACACATATCCTGACACTGTTTTATAATCGGTGTACTTCCTAAACTAGTGAAAGTGAAACTTTAAGGACAACGTATTTTAATGCTTTCTTGAAAATTATCAATTCGGACTGTATCGGTAGATGACTCCGAATCGAATCGGGAGCAAAAATATGTGATTGCAACATCCCCAGCAGAATCGTTGTCAAACTGTTGACTAGTAGCAGATGAAACAAACGGTTTGATCTGAAACCCTCAGGTTAAAGTTCAGGGGTCTCATGTGTAGCGTTATGGATTTATGCTCTTTTATGAAAGAGAAACCGTGCTACGTATTAATTCGGAATATTAATTTTAATAAATCAATAACCAAATTTTATATTGTTCAGAAGACTCAAAGGTTGTTTTCATCCATAAACTGCCGATAATATCTGAGTGTCTGTGTTTCAGTTCAATGAGGAAACAAGTTTGAAGGATTAAAAGTTTTAATTATTCAAATTAAACTAATGATTTTGGAGCCAGGCCTGGGGTTGGGGCCCGTGAGCGAGCGCCTGGTGGCCGGGCTTTCGCCCATGGGGCCCGGCCGGGCCCAGCCCGAACCGGATACATGGGCTCGTCCAACTGTGGACCCACCACCCGCAGGAGGAACATGAAGGGTCCGGTGCAGTGTGGATCGGGTGGCAGACCAAGGCGGGAGCCTTGGCGGTCCAATCCCCGGACAAGGAAACTAGTTTTTGGGACATGGAACGTCACCTCGCTGGCGGGGAAGGAGCCGGAGCTTGTGGCAGAGGTTGAGCGGTACCGGCTTGATATAGTCGGACTCACCTCGACACATTGCATTGGCTCTGGAACCCGAGACCTGGAGAGGGGTTGGACACTCTACTTTGCTGGAGTTGCTCCGGGTGAGAGGCGGAGGGCTGGGGTTGGCTTTTTGTTAGCCCCGAGACTCTCTGCCTGTGTGTTGGGGTTTACCCCGGGGGACAAGAGGGTAGCTTCCTTGCGCCTTCGGGTCGGGGAACGGGTCCTGACTGTTGTTTGTGCTTATGGGCCAAATATCAGTTCAGAGTACCCACCCTTTTTGGAGTCCCTGGGACGAGTGCTAGATAGTACTCCATCAGGGGACTCCATTGTCCTGCTGGGGGACTTCAATGCTCACGTGGGCAATGACAGCTTGACCTGGAGGGGTGTGATTGGGAGGAACGGCCCACCTGATCAGAACTCGAGCGGTGTTTTGTTATTGGACTTCTGTGCAAGCCGCAGTTTGGCCATAACGAACACCATGTTCGAACATAAGGATGCCCACCGGTACACTTGGTACCAGGGCAGCCTAGGTCACAGGTCGATGATAGATTTTGTAGTCGTATCATCTGACCTGCGACCGTATGTTTTGGACACCCGAGTGAAGAGAGGGGCGGAGCTGTCAACTGATCACCACCTGGTGGTGAGTTGGATCAGATGGCAAGGGAACATGCCGCGTAGACCTGGCAGACCCAAACGCATAGTGAGGGTCTGCTGGGAACGCCTGGCAGAAGAACCTGTCAAGACGGTCTTCAACTCCCACCTCCGGCAGAGCTTTGACCACGTCCCGAGAGCAGTGGGGGACATTGAGTCCGAGTGGGCCTTGTTCCACTCTGCGATTGTCGAGGCGGCTGTTGCTAGCTGTGGCCGTAAGGTGGCCGGTGCCAGTCGTGGTGGCAACCCCCGTACCCGCTGGTGGACACCAGAGGTTCGGGGAGCCGTCAGGCTGAAGAAGGAGGCCTACAGGGCGTGGCTGGTCTGTGGGTCTCCGGAGGCAGCAGACAGGTACCGGATAGCCAAGCGGGGTGCAGCAGTGGCAGTTGCCGAGGCAAAATCTCGGGCGTGGGAGGAGTTTGGTGAGGCCATGGAGAAAGACTATCGATCGGCTCCAAAGAGGTTCTGGCAAACTGTCCGGCGCCTCAGGAGAGGAAGGCAGCAACTCGCTCACACTGTTTACAGTGGGGATGGGGAGCTGCTGACGTCAACTGAGGCTATAGTCGGACGGTGGAAGGAATACTTTGAGGAGCTCCTCAATCCCACCAATGCGCATTCCGAGGAGGAACCAGAGCTGGGAGGCCTGGGGATGGACTGTCCGATCTCGGGGGCAGAAGTTGCTGAGGTAGTCAAACAACTACACAGCGGCGGAGCCCCGGGGGCGGATGAGGTTCGTCCTGGGTATCTCAAGGCTATGGATGTTGTAGGGCTGTCATGGTTGACACGTCTCTACAACATTGCGTGGTCATCGGGGGCAGTTCCTAGGGAGTGGCAGACCGGGGTGGTGGTCCCCATCTTTAAGAAGGGTGACCTGAGGGTGTGTTCCAACTATAGGGGGATCACACTCCTCAGCCTCCCTGGAAAGGTCTACTCCAAGGTACTGGAGAGGAGGGTCCGATCGATAGTTGAATCTCAGATAGAGGAGGAGCAATGTGGTTTTCGTCCTGGCCGTGGAACTGTGGACCAGCTCTATACCCTTGCAAGGGTGATGGAGGGGGCATGGGAGTTTGCCCAACCAATCCACATGTGCTTTGTGGATTTGGAGAAGGCTTATGACCGTGTCCCCAGGGGCACCCTGTGGGGGACGCTCCAGGAGTATGGGGTGGGTGGCTTTCTGTTAAGGGCCATTCAGTCCCTTTACCAGAGGAGCGTGAGTTTGGTCCGCATAGCCGGTAGTAAGTCGGACCTGTTCCCAGTGAGGGTTGGACTCCGCCAGGGCTGCCCTTTGTCACCGGTTCTGTTCATCACTTTTATGGACAGAATTTCTAGACGCAGCCGTGGTGTGGAGGGTGTCGAGTTTGGTGGCAGGAGAATCTCGTCTCTGCTTTTTGCGGATGATGTGGTCCTCCTAGCTTCATCCAGCTCTGACCTTCAGCTCTTGCTGGGTAGGTTCGCGGCCGAATGTGAAGCGGCTGGGATGAGGATCAGCACCTCCAAATCTGAGACCATGGTTCTCGACCGGAAAAGGGTGGCTTGCCACCTCCAGGTCGGGGGAGAGGTCCTACCTCAAGTGGAGGAGTTTAAGTATCTCGGGGTCTTGTTCACGAGTGAGGGTAGGAGGGATCGGGAGATCGACAGGCGGATTGGTTCGGCATCTGCAGTGATGCGGACGCTGAGCCGATCTGTCGTGGGGAAGAGGGAGCTGAGCCAGAAAGCCAGGCTCTCGATTTACCGGTCGATCTACGTCCCAATCCTCACCTATGGTCATGAGCTTTGGGTAATGACCGAAAGAACGAGATCGCGGGTACAAGCGGCCGAAATGAGTTTCCTCCGTAGGGTGGCCGGGCTCAGCCTTAGAGATAGGGTGAGGAGCTCGGACATTCGGGAGGGACTCGGAGTAGAACCGCTGCTCCTCCGGATCGAAAGGAGCCAGTTGAGGTGGTTTGGGCATCTGGTCAGGATGCCTCCTGGACGCCTCCCTGGGGAGGTGTTTCGGGCATGTCCTGCCGGCAGAAGGCCCCCGGGTCGACCCAGGACACGTTGGAGAAGTTACATCTCCAATCTGGTCCGGGAACGCCTTGGGGTCCTGCCGGAGGAGCTGGTGGACAAGGCCGGGGAGAGGACGGCCTGGAGCTCCCTAGTTGGGATGCTGCCCCCGCGACCCGGACCCGGATAAGCGGAGGAAGACGAGACGAGAGACGAGATTTTGAAAATTGACAAACAGGAAATAACAATCACATTGGCAACTTTGTGGGACAATCTTTTAACAGTTTATATGCTGTTCTTGCTCAAATAGACCTTCTGGTGAATTTATGAAGATTGAGAATGTTGTGACATGAATGCGTGTGTGAGTCTGATTTTGCTTCAAGAAGAAACAGGTGTCTGAGTGAAGTGATGGTTTGGATAAACTTAGGTCTTATCAGAGAACTGCATCAAACGCTAAAACCGTGCTCTGTCTCACCGAACTCTTGTGGACCCTCTTTCGGATCCGGGCCGTGGAGGATGTTGTGGTTCATCCAGATGACACCGGCGGCTGACAGGAGACATAGGTGTCGAACGGAACCGGTCCAGAGTTGCCCTCGGTACACGTGGATGGTAGAGCGTTTTATCGATGCGCTTTCTTAAGTTAATTCACTCAGAAATCAAAAGACTCGGTAATGAGTCTTCGTTAGAAGTCGCGATTCAGCTATTCTGCCTGGCTTGGCAGAAACAGCGTGAAAGGGGGGAAGAACGAGCCAACAGGCTCTGCCCCCCCTTTGGTTTTCAGGTCTGTTCTCTCTCGTTGTCCAACACGAACTGAATCCAAAGACTGAAAACTTACCAAAAACCTTTCTCTTCTCAAATCAAAACATGTGCGTCATCAAATGTGTCTGGAGTTTACTGTGGGCAAGATGTGTGTGGGTGTGTGTGCTTGAGTGTGAAGGTCAGTACCACACATTCTTAACATTATTTAAGAATGGATTCATTAAACCATTATAATTACCCCAAAGCATACTAGTCATTCATTTGATTAAACACATTTATAATGAGCAAAATGATAATGGTTATTTTAACATTAAAATCAAGAAAAAGAAGTTTAAACTTTATGTTTTGACTTGGTCTGGGTACAACTCATGTAAACACATCTTCTGGTAGACTGCAGGTGGCAGATGTTATGGTTTCCTCCCAGACTCGCTGGCGTTCAGGTCTTAATCTGTGGGTGAAAGTTCTCAGCGACCCAGCTATGACCCAGCTGAGTCCAACACCACCATTGTGACAGAAAACTCATATTTCCTCACGTTACACATGTATCAAACATTGCGTAGAATCCTTACTAAAACCGTAATTAAGCTCAGCAAAAAAAATGTACTTACGCCAAGTAGGTTTGTGATCCATCAAACGTGGAGTACGCAATCTCCACTTCATAAACCAGAGGCTATCTAGAAAGGTTCTCAGCTGCATTTTAGTCACATCCCGCCCTCACCACGCCCACTTACTGCCATAAATGGCCAGTGCAAAGTGCCTTGTGGATCTCATGCATACACATAAGCCGGCTTTTTGCAGCATTTTGATTACGACCGCAGATCAACGAAGCGCTATTTCACAGAAGCAGAAGTTGAGGTACTTGTGGGTGAGGTGGAGAAATGAAAGGAAGTGCTTTTGCAAAACAAATAAGAGAACATCCACGGAGTGGCGCAGCGTTGCTGAAGCCGTCAATGCTGAGTTCTTCAGAGAGATCTGTGGCGGATATAAAAAAATGGTCCAAACGGGATTCGATCCCCAGACTCCCAGGTGAAAGTCATGCACACGCTAACCAGTCACCCAAACGGAGAGCTACCCTGTACATGTAGCCAGGGCGCATGATCAATCGGGTCACAGTGACAGGACACACACTGTCACACACGCATGACATTCTGTCTCAATCTGCCCCCCTGCTGATATTCTGCATTCCGTATTCTGCCCTTCAGGCTGCGTGTGTGTGTGTGGGGTAGGGGGGGTCTTGTTCTGTGTGAAAACGAAGCAGTACAAGTGATAATGCTGCAGGATTTCATAATTGTATCTTCTCAGCAGCAGCACTGCAGGCGCTCTCCATGTCCAACATGTGTGTAAGCCAGCTCCTTAGTCAACTTAAAGTTGTGCACATTTTTTCGCTACGTTTTCTTTCATAAATCCCAAAGTTTGCGTGGAAAGTTGCTTACGCAGTTTTCCGACCCCGTTTTGTGTGCAAGCAAGCTTGATGAATGAGGCCCCTCCTCTGCAAAGCCAGTCCTTATTCTTCCCTCATGATCTAACTGTAAAGTTTCCTAACCATCCAGCACATTGCTGATTCTACCTTTTAAAAGAACGCATTACAGGATTTTGGATGTTTTCCTGCAGACCCTTTAATGTTGCTCCTCCCACTTTGTTACAGAGGAGTTCGATAAAGAAACAGGCCAGATTCTCAGTGGCATGGACAAACTGCCCCCAGACCTGAAGCGGTATGTGATTGAGGACAACGAGTTGTTTGACAAGGAGGTAGAGGAGTGGGACGCCATGCAGGCCCGCAAAGCCCAGCAGGAGAAGTTAGACCTGGCCTCAGCAGCTGCTGCTTCCACCGCAGCGTCCAGCACTTCCACGTCATCATCTTCTCCGCAGCCAATGAGCATCGAGTCCAGTCCTCCAGACAATGCGGGTATGGGTCATGTACTCCAAAATCAGAACAGCAAAATGGGTTTTAACACAGGACTTAGTTAAAGGCCTTCATGTTAACAACATTAGACTTTAATCAGCGTTTAAGTCATTTAAAACCTACAGTTAAACCTGCACTTCATGCTTCTCACTCGCAAACTAGACTCCAGTGTTTTCCTGCTGAGTGACAGACGACTCTTGCTACTGCTCGGTGTAAAAGTGAAAACGGTTAAAGACCCTCCTGCTCATTAGCTCAGGATACTTGTTACTTCCTTTAACTCGAACTGCTTTGATGTGGGTTAAAGCACCTGCCTGTTGGTGGTTTTCCCTTCCTGCAGCTCCTCAGCAGGACCCAGAGTACATGGAGCAGCCGTCACCCACAAACGACTTCAAGCACCTGCAGGAGGACACGGAGAGGGCCATCTCCAGAGCTGTTGCTGCTGCTGCTGCTGCTGAGCAGGACCGGAGCCCTGAAGCCTTATTAAACACTGTACGTTCTCTTAGGTCAATGCTTTTACCTGCACTTCAGTTGTCCTTGTGACATTGTTTCCTTCTGTGTGCGTGCTGAAGAATGATTTTTGTTAAGCAAATTTAACAGCAGCTTCTAAAAGTGTAAACAGGAACATGGGCGTGTCTAGCAGGTCTAACACTGAAGCTGTTTTAGTTTTCACTCCGTCTACGTTTGAAATCACAAAGTTAAAATGATGCTTCAAGCAGACGTGAAAATTCCTCACCTTTCCGCTGAATTCAACGTTTTGAATCCAAAATGGGTCACCTAGGTGATATTTTGGGGTGGGGGTGGGGGGTGCACGGCGAGGCCAGCTTTTCCAGTTTAACCAGTTTCAATATTATCCACTGGGGGAAATATTGATGAGTAACAGTAGAACAGTAGAAAAAAGCTCGTCTGGAAGTCTCCTGTGTAGACCTCCAGATGATGGCTCTTCCTGCTTGTATGGTCCGAGCCTGAACAGCGTACCGACGGGTCGGATCGGACTTGGGTCGATTAATTTTACTTGAGTGTGATGAGTCGCGCTAGGAGAGGGGGGAGAAGAGGATGCACCGCACATGAAACTCAGTAGCAGCGTTACCATTCATCCATGGTGGTGAAGAAAGGTGAATGAAGTCTCTGGTCATCCGGTTTTGGGCTGAAAGTCCTCGGGCCATTTCAGTTTCAGTCTTTGGGTCTGGTTGGGCTCTACTGCGCTGCTGCTGCTGGCGGGGTGGGGGGGCACGGAGGAGCTCACAACAGCTGTCAGCCTGTGGAAGTTCCTGCTGAACTTTATTCTGTTTCATGAACCAGGCTGACCTGGGTTTATGTTGAATTCAGCTTTAAAACTGGGAGAAAACTTTAGTCTGCCTTTGAGTTTGATGTTTTCTTCTCCTCAGAGACTCACTGGATAGAAGGAGATGATAAAAGTCAACAGGTCCCCAAAGGAAGGGTTAGTTAGCTGGTTAGTCAAGTCATTAAACCCTAATCCAGCCCACTGCCTCCTGCTGGTGTTGTTGTTATTATTATTATTATTGTTATTAATAACACAAATATAAAATAAACATCTTGGAGGTTCAGGATTCGTGGTGGTTTTGGTGTTTTCAGCAGCAGAGCCTGCATGGTTCGTGTTTGTCACATTTCCTTTTGGGTTCAAACCAAACAACAGACCAGGCCAAACGTGTTATTTATTTATCTGATTTCATCCATAATTCATTTAGTTTTTAAAGCTCAAATTTTAAGTTGTTAATTTAAAAACAATTGTTTAAATATAATTAATTGGTATTTTTAACATGGGAGTCAATGAGGATTTACTCGCTTCTGACACCAGCCCCCCAGCGGATGAGGGTGGAACTGCAATTTTTGGTACTTCCGGGTTGGCCTCAGTTTTTGAGCCGCATTGTGGGGGCTTGGTTTATACTCACCAGGTGATGGATCTGGTGACCTGGCGGGACCAGCTTCTGTTTGGCGTCTGAAACGCTTCCTGTGGCAAGGAAGCTCTTGGCTAGACCATGTTTATGATGTTACACGCTGCTTATTCGTCCAGGCTGGATGAACTCATCTGCGCACCACGGTGGCGTTTGTAACAGTCAGCCCAAGGTGGATAGCAGAATGAGAGCAAAACACATTGGCAGCATACAGCGCTCACAAAATGTGATCAGTGTGGATTATGACCCTCAAAACTCTGTGGCAAGATGTCTATGACTCTTTTATAGGAATCACTACACACAGTGGTGGCAGTTCTGTAGCATGAGGTCAGCTGACCTGCTGCAGGTGTCTGTGCGTCCCAGTCCCATTTGTTTGTGTTTACATGTGTTTTAAACTGTTTGAAAGGTACTGAGTGTTGTATCCTAAAGACACCTATGTAATGTAATAGTATTATTAGTATGTGACAATAATTTATACTCACAAGCTTTAGGTACCACTAAACGGCCCCACTCTGCCCGCTGTGGTAGGACTAGGGCCGTGATGTACTTGCTGTTTGTCGCAACCTGTTTGAAATGGCTGCCATTTGTTACTTGCATTGATTTGAAGCATCATTTGTGCACGCCCCTCGAAATTAACGCGCCGTGTTCGAACACTGCAATAAACGAATAAACCAGTAAGTAGAGTGAGATGCACTTACCATGGTGACTGCCTCTGGTTAGAGGTCTTTGACACCATCTACGACACCGTTGCTGCCTTTTTTCTGTCAGAATCTCACAATTATTCCTGTTGCGTCTTTTATTGATGCCATGTTTGTTTTGGTTGTACCCACAGACCCGACTCTATCCGGTCTGAGTTCTTTAGTGTGCTCCCTAGTGGAACACTCCAGTACTACATGCAGTGCAGTGCTGTGTAGCAAGTACAGGGTGGGCCGTTTCTATGGATACGCCTTAATAAAATGGGATGGTTGGTGATATTAACGTTCTGTTTGTGCCACATTAGTATATGTGAGGGGGCAAACTTTTCAAGATGGGTGGTGGCCATTTTGAAGTCGGCCATATTGGATCCAACTTTTGTTTTTTTTCAATAGGAACAGGGTCATGTGACACATCAAACATATTGGTAATTTCACAAGAAAAACAATGGTGTGCTTGGTTTGAACGTAACTTTATTCTTTCATGAGTTTAACGCAAGGTTAAAAAGCAAGAATATTACTGCACTTGGGGTTATGATTAGGGTGGTGTAGCCGAACCAAACACAGTGAAATAATTTAGATTAATTTATCCATCATCAAGAGCTGTTTTGTTTTATGTTCCTCTCTCAGTTTCTAACGCTTCTCTCCATCAGCCTTTCCTGATTCCTTTGCCACGTTTTCTCTCCATTCACGTGCCTTTCCCTCCTCTCTTCAGCCTGAGGTCCAGATGAGCCCTTCCCCTGCCCCACCCTCTGATCAGCCCACAGAGGAGGAGTCCCTCGGGCAGCGCACCGTAGAGGTGGCCATTCCTAATGTGGGCACCTTTGTCATTGAGACAGAGGAGGGGGGGTACGATGACGAGGTATCTCCAGCCTGAACAAATCTCCTCCTCCTTCCTGAGCTCAGACGTCTGAGACTTTTTGATTGGTGGAGTGAGATGGTGGTTGCCTTTTCACAGGGTTCTATGTTGGGGTTTCTCACTGGAGGATATCTGGCTCTTGTGTGCTATTGGTTGATTCCAGACATGGTGTCAAACTTCAAATATGCAGTGAGACTGACCTCTTTGTTGGCCCTTTAATAAACTCGTGTGAAAAGTGGACATGAGCCCATCTGCATCTCTGTGCTGTGACAGGCTGACCTCTTGGAACAGACTGATGGTTACCTACATTGGTCTCATTGAGAATAAGCTGTTGACATGAATCAGTCACTTTTACACACCAACAAAGATCACACACACGCAGGGTTTTTTCTGCATTGAAAATGCATGGCGGCCGCCTCCAGCTAATGTTGTGCCGCCCCAGCCTGATTTCACTCTGCCCCCAGATGTTATTTTAACTGCAGTTGCAGCGTTGCGCCACTACAGGGGCGCTGTATCAGCAGCGGTGCACGAAAAGCGCTAAAACCGCTGCAGACAAAGAAGATCAAAAATAGCTTTTGTCCCTAGTTGGTACATATCTATGGTTGGTGCTTTTGACGTCCTGATTGTCCCCCAGGCTCTTCCATATCAGAGCTGTACAGTGCGACGAAAAAAACTGTCTGTGCGTGTCTGTCTATGTTTAAACGTAGAACTGGTGCAACATCTTTGATTTACTATTTTCCCCAGAACTTTACTGAACAAAAGTAAGTTACGTGTAAGAAAAATGCTTTTTACTGGCGCACAGTGTGGTCATATGGATGCAGTGGAGGAAAATACAGGAACCAGCAAAGGCAGAACCGGTCCAAAGTTTGGGATCAGAAGTGCGGCTACGCGCAGATTGGCTAATGCTAAAGCTAACGATCAAGTGGCGCACAAAAAATATATGATGATGGTAAAACTAAGAAAGACTAAACTCTACAAGCGGATGAAAAGTTCCCACCATCCTGTTTATTCTGCATCCTGCAGCGCTACGGATCAGAACCGCTGCAGATACGAGTCACATACATTACTGCTACAGTCTGCTCCACACACAGCTGCAGGAAGTACGGCAAGCCGTTGTAGTATATAATTCACAACCGCTTCTATCTTTGAGCATAATTTAAACTGGATTATTGCCAACCCGTACATGATAGACATGCCACCATTACATTGTTAGCAGCAGAAATTAAATGTTATTACCATTTCCAATACAAATGCAAGCTAATGAAATGCATTATATTTTACTGGATATATGTATGTGTTGTTGTGACTAAGATGAGTGTTTATAATACAAACCTAAAATGTTACTGAAATGTAGGTTAAACATTTAAAAATACGTTAACTATAAATATCAGATGGAAAAAGGAACTAAACACCAATCTAATGCATATTATTGAGCCTTTCATAATAAGAGTGTTATTTCAGCATGATCATTTTGTTTTATTTCATATTTTTTAGCAGCAAACCAGTTTTGTTTAACTTGAAACGTTGTCAAATGGAATATTCAATTAGTAACAGAAGCTCAGATTAGAACACTTAACGACAAAATATTTAGCCTCTAAAACAATGAGGCAGTTGAATGCACAGAGAATGCATGTGCCGGCGCACAGTCAGGATGGTACCACCTCTGCCTCAGTTTGAGCCAGGAAAAACCTCTGCACACGTGATGCATGAACTTTTCATGAAAATGAGATACCCCGTTTATTGAATGGGACTTGGTTCTAGCGAGAACTGGATTTCCTTTGAAGAGCCAATATTGATGTCTGTCTCTCTGCATTGTTGGCTGTCTATTTCACATCTTTATGACCTGGCCGGTCTTCATGCATTATTATCCCAGAGAGGTTTGTTCATTTGGCCGTTGGACTCAGGCTGTGTCCCTCTAACCAATGCATGGATGGCTGGGTGACCTTTGGCATGCCCTAACCACAGTATGCTATGCTGTAGTTCCTGAGAACCAACAAACATTTACAGTTTTTCACAAGGAGCTGTTGTTTTGTTTAACATGGTTCCTTCTTCCTGGGAAGACAATGATGACCCCCAACATGCAAGGTATAATTATGGCCATTGGCAAATCCAGCAGCGTATATGAAAAGAATGGACCTGAGGCGGCCTTTTTCAAGGTACAGCTTATCTCCTCTCTCCTCTCCACTCTTCACATACCACCCCCAGCCCTCGTCTCCTTTTCTTTAATGTTCTTTAATCTGCATGATAAACCTCACAGCTCACCAAGGGAATCACACAACCACCCAACCGGTCCGGTAGCATAGCAGTGATGCTCGGTTGTTTTCTCCAGCAGCTCTGAGGTCTTCCTAAAAGACCAGAATTTTCTCCTCGTAAAGTCAGTTTTTATTGAAATAAATCATTTCACCTGCTGCGTTTCATGTTCAACATTTAAGCTAAGACTATTTCCTGTTGAGGAATGGCTGTTTGGTTCAAATGCGTGTGTGAAAATCACACGTGAGCTTGGGATCTGTAAGCACTTAGGGTGTCATGAATGATTTTCGCCAGATATTAGTGAAATTCCACATTTTTGACCATTTTATGTTGGTTACATTTAATTAGCTGTGGCGGCCATCTTGAATTGGGTTGACTCCCAATGTTTATTAGTTGTAAAAGAGAATCCCGATCGTGTTCCTGAGCAGCAGACACACATGAACCCGTTTCCTGGACAAGCTGCTTATATTCCTCTGACTTTATTTTCAAATGTGCTATAAAGGATTTTCTTAGTGAATTTTGGGTCTTCCCTCTACAACAATTGTCCATGCTAGCAGGAGTTGAGATTTTGTGGTGGCTCCTTTGAGGAATACACATGTGGAGATTAACCCCTTACATTTCCAGGTTTATTGAACCCAATGGGGTTTTGTCCCATGGGCAGGACGCTGGAATGCTAGGGGTTAAACTCCCTGCTAGCTACACGGCGAGACTGTGGGTTTGTTTACAGTCCAGAGGGAGGGATCAGGACTGAAGACTACCTTGATGGGGAGGAGCGGGTATTGATGGTGAAGCAACAACCCCAACCCCAGGTTTCTGCAGCTGCTGGGCAGACTGAGGATTTGCAGCTGAGACAGGAAATGCATGCTTGAAGCCAAAAAAACACTTTGGGGTGTATTTCCTGAGGAAATAAAAATGTAACACGGTCAACAGCTCCAAAAAGTGGATTTGGCATGATATAGGACCTTTAAACTACAGAGTTTGAAGAGCCCTTTTTTCTTTTGCAGACTGATGTGATTTTATCATCAGAGGTCAGTTTCAGTTTTCTACGTTGTCCATGGGCACCATTTGGGACCATTCTGGTGCCGTAACTCCTCCTGATCTCTGTGTGGAGGACATTAAGGTCCTTGGTGTTCTTTGACTCTGTTACGTGTTTGCTCTAAAGGACAAAGGGAGTTCTGGGAATTTGAGTGTTTATTCATAGTTTAATCTGTCCGTTGAAATGTTTTTTCAGTTGTAGTACAGCTTGTTTCTGTGTCTGGTCTCTCTGCTCAGGCCATCAAGTTGGAGTATGCTCGTCTTGTGAGATTTGCCCAGGAAGACACGCCCCCAGAGATCGACTACCGGTTACAGCACATCATCGTCTATTTCATCCAAAACGAGGCACCTAAAAAGATCCTGGAGAGAACGCTGCTCACACAGTTTGCTGACAGGAACCTGGCCTTTGATGAGAGGTAGATCTTTGCTTTTTACTTCCAGCTCATCTGGATCACAACTTTCTATAGTCGTTTTCTGAGTTTTAGTCCCAGAAACACTCACCCATGATCCAGTTGACCATTTGCACATGATGTAACGCTGCTCACGTGACCGCCCCCTCCGCTGTGACGAATGACAGAAAGACCTTTTACACACGTTGAAACTTTTATGAAGCCAGTCTGTTGTCTTCTATTGCTTTTATCTCGTTGCAGTAAAATGGTCACCCCCAAATAAACATTTTTTTGCTGATAAACTAAATAAACGAGTGTCTAATCGTGCTGCAGACACGTGTCGTCAATAATTTGGCACTTCAGTGCATCTTAGTTAAAATTTAAATATTCTGCCTAAAACTGACAGTGTTGTGCCGTTGTCAGGTAAAAACTCTGCACTATATTTTAATTTAAATCTGCCACTGCTATTGGCAAAGAAGTATGCTATGATGTAAACTGGTACATTATGATGTCACAATGCTGTTGTGAGCCTGAGTGTGTGTGTGTATTTGTTAGCGGCTCCGCCCTCTCGGTCTGCCAGGCAACAGCAATTGTTGCATTTTTCAAACATGAAGTGGGAGTGGAGTTAGACTCTGGTAGGGGGTGACTTGCTCTTTAAAGTTAGCTCCGTGGTTGACTGCACTATTACAGACATGGATGTAAACGCAACTCGTCTGTGAGCAGACAATGCGTCTCTCATTTGCTGATCGAGCGAGCGGAGCGCGCCGCGTGACAACCCGCTCAATTAACATAATTCACGGCCCAAATCCAACAGAACCGGTCGGGCTGATCCAGTTCCGGTTCTGTCTCAGGTTACAACTCTAGCGCTCAGCCCTGCAGTACCACATTAAGGCGGAACCACTTGGTAAATGTGGAGGACACTCACTCTGACAGATTTGGATCTGCGCTGGAGCCGCGTTAAAAAAACAAAACCACATTCCACTGTAATCGATTATGGCGCACTCTTCTACGATGCAGAATCGTCTATGTCCGCATCCCGATGCATCGATTATGTGATTATTTTCCTCAGCTCTACTCAGCTGTCACCTTCGCCTCCAGTTTAACACTCCCATAATTCATTGTTGCTTTTATTTAAAGATTTAATGGATTTAAAATGATTGAACATGCTCCTCCCATTCCTGCATCTAGAAAACATCTAGTGTGGTTAGGAGATGGTGTTCTGGTGCATACCTCAGCTCAGAGAGCCGTGGTGATGTTAACAGCTGAATCAGCATCTGATTTCTGAGCTCCACTTAAACAGATGAGCCTCAATAAGCAGGCAGAACATGGCTACAGCTGCTAGTTTAAATGGAAACTAAAAAAACAAGAAGTACAGATCATCTCATGTCTGCCTTCATGTGGTGTGTTTGTGTGTTCCTGACCTTTGACCTCTGCTGGTGTGGAACTTGTGCCAGTAGGTGCACCCTGTACAGATAGTTAGGATCCAGGAGAACCGCACCAGTGATGCGGGCCTGAGCGTAGCTGTAGTGACCAGCAGAGGGCAGCACTGCCTTTCTCCTAGTTTGCCGTCAAGCTGCAGGTCCTTGTGATTCATTTTCTTTATCTTTTGTTTAAATAAAATCTGTAGAGGTTGCTGTTCATAAATGATTTCCTTCCTCTTAACGCTGATGTTTTAGTCGTCAAGGAAGGTAACGGTCTTCACGTTTCTAAAACTTTGCTTGTTGGCCTCGATCTGTATTCATGAGTGAAAACTTGATTTCGCCTCTATTTTGAGCCAGATAATTAGATGAATGTGTGCGTGTGGCCTGGATAGGAGCCTCTGGAGGAGCGTTTCACTTCTGCTCTCAGCAGTTAGGAGTGATTCATTATGCCGTGTTCAGGCCTCGGGGCAGCGACCACCATTTAATCTCACCTGCCTGTCTCCCTGACAGATGTAAGAGCATCATGAAAGTGGCACGTGCTAAACTGGACCTGATTACGCCTGAAGAGGTCAACATGGATGCATATGAGGTGAGTTTAATTCAACTGAATCAGCGTCAGCAGCCCTTTAGAAGGCTTTACTGTGTTTGCTGTGTTGTCCTAACGCCTGCTCCTCTCTGGCAGATGTGGCATCAGGACTACAGGAACTTCCGTGAGACCACCATCTTCATGGTGACCGGGTTGGAGCTCTTCCAGAAGTCAAAGTATGGTGATGTGCCTCCTGACATCCTTCTTATGTCTAACACTGGACAGCAAATTAACTCAACCAGTGCTTTAAGTGGGCCGGTACGCAGTACCAGCACTTCTTATCTTTGCCTCTCAGCGTACCGGGACTTTCTATGGAAGCATACGTGTAACAGAAATCAAGTTATTATGCAGTAGCAGAAATTACTTTTCATTTTCATACGAAACTACCAAATTGGACTCATAAGTAAAATAAAAAAGCTATTTTCCAAACTGCTTTTTATTTTCTTTTTCATCACTCTGTGACTTAATGGCATGCCTGCAAACTTGTTGCTTTTTGGCTAAAAGCGCCGTTTTTGAAGCCGAATGTGGCGTTCACGTAAGTTGTGTAGGTCCGAAGAGTTTTTTTGGGGGGGGGGGGGGGGGGGTCTTCTGTCGGGTTTCAGTCACTCTTATGGAAATCAATCAGAGAAAGGAGAGGGGACTCCTCTTGTTTACAGTCTTTGTTCTAGTGTGTTAGTCACATGCCATCATTTGACCAATCACAGCCAGAGACGGCACGCTGCAGACGATCAGGCAGAGCGGCACTCGGTATGAGTGCTGTCGCTATAACTTCTCGCAGCGGTTTGAGCTTAAAGTTCATCAAACTGAGCAAAATCACCACTAAATAAGGACTTTAGCAGATTTACCTTTATAGATTATTTTCTGAGGCTGGTCATGTAGTTATTATTATTATTATTATTTTTTTGTTTTGGAGTTGAGTTCGGAGTAAACACAGCCAGCAGTATTAGTAACAGAAATACTATTTCCGGTAAGAAATGGCGGCCAGTATGCTTCAGCCGTTTAAAACAAACCGCGGTTAATGGATCTGGGCACCAGGAGATTTAAGGAAGCTGGAGGAGAAACACGTGATGAGGTCATTTCATAATATTGGAACATTTCTGCTGCAATAAAGAGTCAGATCAGCATTTTACCCTCAGCAGTGGTTCATCAAAGTATTCAAGCAAATAGCTGCAATAAAGCTACATTTACCTGCATCTGCGTCTCTTTCTAAACATTTAATCAGAACGAACTCATCAGAGCAGCTGCACTCATGACCCACAACAATCAGCTTTTATGGATGATTACAGCATTCTGGAATATTGGAATATGTTCAGATGTTTCCATGTTTGATGTTCTGAGTGTGAATTTGTCTCAGAATAATTCTTAAAAATGTATGATGATCCCTAATCATATTTATCATTTTTGTCATGCATAATTTTTCTTTACCATACCAGACCATGTTTATTTATATAGCACATTTAAAAATAGCATGACAGCTGACCAAAGTGCTGTACGGTAAAAAGGACAAACCCCAAGATAAAAACAGATAAAAGTTGTATAGGAGGTAAAATCTAAAAACATGTAAAAGAAACGTACAACAATAAAACACAGAGTCGCGATTATTTGAGCAGAGACTGTCTAAACCTCATGGTAGAAAACGGTTTGCATTTTGCTAAAAATCATGTTGATGAGTTTATTGTTTTATTCCAACTGCAAGTATATAAATAACAGTGCAGGTCACTACAAACCCCACAGACTGGCACATTGTAGTTCTCACCTTTTTCACACCCTCTGAGTTTGCAGGTATGTAATGAAAAGTATAAAAAAAAACATTTAAGATTTAATTTTCAAATAGCACTTCAGCAAAAATGTAACAAAATTACATTTTAAGGGTGACTCGCAATTAAAATGAATAAGCAATTTTCCAAACTGCTTTTTAATTTTCTTCATGGTTGCTTACTCTGTGGCCTAATGAAATGATGAAGGAAACAGCATTTTTATACCTTTCATGAAGTCACAGAATAAGCAATGATGAAGAGGAAAGTGAAAAAGCAGTTTGGACGATTGCTTATTCGTTTTTCATGAGTCAGATTTGGCAGTGCTAATATGAAAACAAAGTTATTTCTACTGCTGTTTAATAATTAGATTTCTGTTACACATATGCTTCCATATTTTCCAGGGTATGATGTGTATTTGTAGTTTTACCGGCCATTTACTTGTCGAAATCTATGAGATTGCTGAAGAAACATCTGCCCATCTCCAAGTAAATACCAGCCACCCTTAGCCCCCCCAGTGCTGTTGTCCCACCCCTCCCAATACGCAGAACACGCCCATAAGGGTGGCCTTATTTTGTGCATTAAGGATGCTGTAGCCTGTACCTTTGTCTGTGTCACACACACACACACACACACACACACACACTCACACACACACACTCACTCACTCACTCACCCCCCCCCCCCCCCCCCCCCCCCCCCCCGCCGGCAGATTGTCTCCGAACACTTTATTCAGTCCTTCGGACGCTCCTCAATCTACAGGTCCAACTGAATTCCTGTGGAATAAGACGCCTCCTCTGTGTCTGCTACTTGTTTATGTGAAAGAGGACATTTATCACCTGCTGTTGTGCATACTCCCGCTGCCACGTCTGCTCTCTGCTCCCCAGCACGCGTGCTCGTCCCGGCAACAGCGCAGTGCCACAGATGCTTTCTGTCTAAATGCGCAAAAGGCGCATCATCGATGTGAAGTGCGCCGCACACACAGCGCCTTCAGCTCAGGCAAGAGGAGAGAAAAAAGCAAATGAGTTTTCTGACACCGTGCACACTCCTGCAATGATTGATGGCGCACAGCAGCTGACCAACCAGTGGTCAGATGTGGAAGAGAAGGCATCCAAACAGAAATATAGACAAGGAGCAAGCACAAGAAAGAAAACGTCAAAACCAGAGGAGCAGTGTGTTTTTGGGAAAAGAAAAGCTTTGCGGGCATAAACATCCCAGCAAAAAATAGAGAATGACTGTGTCTAGATGTGGGCTGAAGAATACATTTTACAGCAGCCCTCATTATCATTCATAAAATTCAATTCATTTTATTTCTATAGCCCCAAATCACGACAAGAGTCGTCTGCAAGCACATAGTAAACATTACAATACAGGTCAGGTCATTAAGCCAATCAGTAAAAAGTTTCCTATATAAGGAACCCAGCAGGCTGCACCAAGTCACTGACTCGTGTCAGAGTCTTTACAGCAATCCTCATACTAAGCAAGCATGCAGCGACAGTGGAGAGGAGAAACAGGAAGAAACCTCCAGAGGATCCTGGCTCAGTATAAGCAGCCATCCACCACGACTCATTAAAATGTCTTATATTGTTTATGATTCACAGCCTTTCAATCCATGCTATCAATTGTATTAACATTGGTGTATAAATAAATATGTAGGAAAACATGCATACATGTTGGACTAAGTCTGTATGTATGTATGTCTGTTTAGTGAGAGAGAGATGTTTCCATATTATAATATAATCGTAGTTTTTGTAGTCATATTTACATTAATTTCATTGTGTAATTTCCCATTTAGACCATAATAAATCTTAATCTGCTTGTATGATGGAAGTCTGGTCAGAACAGGTCATAACTTGTTCCAGCTGCTTCTGCTGAGTGAAGCTTCTCACCCTGAGGCTCATCTGTGGCACCAGAACACCCGAGTAGCTCAGCTCAGAAGTAACAGCATCAGATGACCTCATAGAAGACTTTCATTAGGAAAAAGGAGATGTGTTTGCAAAAGGTCTCGTCCGTTGTTGAAAGAGGCTTCCTAAGAAGTTGTAAATTTAAATGGCTGCCGGCACTTATTTTTTCCCACTTCAAGCACTGAACTCAGTCACCTGCTGTTGGGTGGACTTTTGGTTTTGTGTCCCAGCTTGTCCTGCAGGGGGCAGCAGCACGCAGCCCCTGCAGCTCCACTCTTGCGCGGTGGGGTCAGGGAGTTCCTTTGTCCTTTGGAAGAGTTTATTCTACAGAGTTCTTGGTGTTTCTTTGATATTTTTATCTGATGGAATATTTGTTTGTGTGTGTTTTCCAGCTACGTGGAGGCCCTGGTGTATCTGATTTACTCACACCAGTACAACAAGGAGCTGCTGTTAAAAGGGCCGTACCGAGGCCACGACGAGGACCTGCTCACTTATTACCGTCGAGAGTGTCTGCTGGTGAGGCATTTCTCACTTCTGACTGAACAGAGCCAAGTGGCTAGGAGAGCCATCTGTGATGTTGCCTCATCTTTGTCACTTCCTTTCCTCCATATCAGACTTTCTTAGCTAAATGACTCAGCAGAAATAACAGAGCTGGTCCTGAGTGTGGCTCTATCAACAGATTGCTCTGCTGTCATGCTGCCTTGCTTGCTTACAGCCCACAGCCTGGTGCTGACTGATGGGATGTGAACCCACACGCTAGCTAGGGCCGGGGGTGGGGGGGGGGTATGGCCCCATCCGTCCTGCACTGGTCCTGACCGTCCCACTCACTGCTGCACTCAGTAACCCTACCCCAGCATTGTGCTCATAATGTAATTGTAGTGCTAATAGGAAGCAGGAGGGCCAGTAAGTGTAAACGGATTACCATGAGAAAGGGGCGTGTCCTCGGCTGACCTCACAAACCTCAGCCGGACCGGACCGGCCGTCTCGGATCAGCCTCTGGCTTCGCCCTCACAGCTGTTTCATCTTCAGCTCCTGGTGGGACTGAAAACTCAGCCGATTCCAAACTGGCTAATAAAAGCAGTGTGCTCCTCCTCAGAGAGGAGGTCAGCGAGTTTGTCTGTCTGCTGATGGTTACGGGCCAAGAATGGAGGAAAAGCTTCGTCTCACTCTCAGGCAGTCGTGCAGAGAGCTGCTCTGATCCAGCAGGGGAACGAGAACGGAGTAAAAACCAGTTTGAAAGAGGCAGAAACAACCAGAAGAAAAACATTAACAATAATGGGTTTTTTCAGCTTATTACACTGAAGGTGTTCAACGTTTCTGAGACGAAGCTGCGGGTTTGTTGGACCTCAAATGTTGCGTTGAATCTTCATTAGTGTGACAGCTTCAGTTTAAAGGAAGCCGACGTGCTGCTAGGTAGTTTGGTATCGTGTTGTGTGGACACAGCAGTCCTGGACCAGAGGTAACAGACCAGCGCTGTCTGAGGCGCTCAGAAAGAAAGCAACAGCTCTCTGAGTTAAAGGTTAAGGCTTCAAGATCAAATCCAAGCATTTTCATGCTCCTGAGACCACAGCTGGCTCCGGTAATGAACGGGTAGTGTTAGGGCACCAGAGTAACCCCAACCACAGGTTGATTTGATGGGTGGGAGGTAGATAAAGACCCAAGTAAACCATCGGTTTCTGACTGCAGTGTTCTTTACATTCTGACTCATAATGAGTTGGATGGCAGGAGACCCAGAAGGGCTCCACTCCCGACAGAAGAAACACCAAAACAATGCATGAGGACAGCTCCTAAAGGTGTAGGGAGAAGGTCCTTTACAACCAGGAGACAGCATTTCAAGCTCAGCCTCAGGTACAGATCACTGGACCTCCAGCGGGATCCTTCACTAGAGCAGTCAAGAATGGCTGGAAAGGGAACAGTAGACTTTTCCTAAATGTTCCTCCATGAACCGGGATCTCAATCCTGTTGAACATGTGTGGAAATGCAGTGTGAAGATGCCAGCTTTCTGACCTGAGACAGCTGAAGGTGTCTGCTCAGGAAGAGTGGACAGTAGGGGAACTCTCATAGAGAAGTTCAGAGACCTTCAGTCCCATTCAGACGGTGCTCTGTGCTGGGGTGAAGGAGCTCTGGCTCTTGATAGATGCAGTCACTGACTATCTGTTCTTGTCTCTCCTACAACAGAAACTAAATGAACAAGCAGCTGCCATGTTTGAGTCAGGAGAGGAACCAGAGGTGACCTCGGGTCTCAGCATAATGAACGAGCTGGTGGTGCCGTGCATCCCTCTGCTACTGGCTCAGGACACGGAGAAGGACCTGCTGGCTGTGGAGGACATGAGGAACCGATGGTGCTCCTACCTGGGCCAAGAGATGGAAGGTGAGTCCTTCAGGGAGGCTCAGCCTAGAACAGGGGTTGGCAACCTGCTCCCATCAAAGAGCCGCTCTTAACCGTTTCCCACGGTAAAGAAAAACTGGGAGCCGCAGCGTTGTGGGTGGGCCTATCCGGCCTGGGCCCACCCTAAGACATCCGAGAGCTGCTTTAACCGATCACAAGTGACAGCTCATGTACGCCAAAGTTATCTTTCAACAGAAGATAATTAATAAAACGATTTGTATAAAACTGATCCAAAACTTGTAGCCCGTCTGTGCTGCAAAGTTTAGATATTTTTCGCCCCGTTAGTGGTTTTAACAGCTAAGTAAGTGCCGCTTTTTGATGCGTCACACACGTCTCCTTTTAAAACATGTTTAAACTGTTCAGAATACAAATCCAGGCTCTGTCTCGTTGGGTTGTTGCAATTAAACTTTGCGCTTAACGAAACTTTACATTAAACAATGTTGAAAAGAATCAGATCGGTTTGTGTTTCCCCCTTGTTTACAGTGACAAAGATAGCTCTGGGTACCCCTCCTCTCTACACCACGATGAGTCGTTAGCCTCTATTGAGATTTCATCTTTCCATAATGTAGCTTTGAGTGGGATTCCTAAGCAGGTTCAGTCTAGGCCACACCTTCCTGTGTCTAATCAACACGACTCAATAGAGGTCAACAATTCATCGGGGGTAGAGAGGAGGGGTACGCAGAGTGGTGTTGGCTCGTTAAATAACGACAGACAGCTACAGCTTATAAACTTGACTCTCCCATATTCTAGTTAGGATTGACAAAGCTCCTCGGATGAGAAGCGTAACGTCTTTTGGCTGAATAGCTGGAGTTTTTGACAGTTAAAATTGCACCCACATTTTCTAAGTTAAACACGTCTCTTTCAACAACGGTAGCTTCAGCCCTCCCCCTGTGCAGCGGCCGCAAACTCACTGGTGCTCCTGCAGCCTCTCAGAGTTTCTGTTGATCCAAACATTAAAATAACTATTTCATTTCTGTTCCTCACTTCTGATTACCTTCCATGGTGTCTGTTTGTTGCAATCACCAGGTACAAAAACTAACTTGTTTTTATTTGACTATTTTTCTGTCCTGTCTCTGTTTATTATCTTCCTGCATCTCCTCTCAATCCTAAAGAAAAACTGCTACCTGGCTTCATATATATTCACCTCATGAGTTATCTTTGAACTGCAGTTCTAAAAGATCTACCGACCGCTAAAACAGCGGAGTGTGCGCCGGCCGCACCGGTAAGGTGTGTCATCGGAGGACAAAACAGGTGATGCGCCCTGCTCCACAGCAGCGAAACGCATCAGGCACAAATAAAAGACAGAAAACATAAAAGGAAATGAGCCGACATGAACGATTGCGTGTTAAATTAGTTTTTGAGGTGGCGACACCTGATTTGATAATGTTACTGTGGCCGTGCTCAGGACGCAGATGTCTGGAGCGCGTCAACGATCAGAGCTTTGCATGCGCAAGCTGGTTAAGGTTAGGATGGGGGTAAGGGGAAGGTTAAATTGCAAGAGGGTAAAGGTCACAATTCGGTCAAATGCCCGTTTTATGGCGGGCGTCAGATACCGACGCTCTGGCACAGCGCGGCGCCTCCCAACGCGCAGGGGCTCGTCACCTGCTGTCTTTTCCGAGGACTGCATCTTGTCGGTCATTATCACGTGACAGCGACTAGTCTATGAAAGGCATAAAAAGTCACTACAGAGCAGTGAAATCGACTAGTTGATACAACCCCTAGTCACTGGGTGTTTCTCACTGTCAAGGCGCCTTGCTTACGAGGACACTGTCCTTCCTTGGTCAAAGAAAACGGTTAAATGGAACAGACTTGCGTCACATGACCACGGCGGTCACGTAACGTGACGTGACACAGTAGGTAACGTTCTATTTTGTACGTATTAGTTTCAATATAAATATATAATGAGCATTTTACTATTTCAATTGTGTATATATTTGTTAAATAAAAAATATAAGTGAGTTACTACCCGCTAGCCACCAAAGCTGCAACTACTAAGCAAACTAACCAACCCTAGCGAACTTCTTTGGATCTAAAAACACATTTTAAATTAGTTTTCTTACTTTAAAACTTGAAATTTGCCCCCAAGGTAGCTGCTGGCTTCTGATCCGCTGTCCTTTTGAAAATACCGCGGTGTATCCTGGGAAATGTTTGACCAAGGCAAGGCTACAATACACCGCCCGTGTATCCTCCGCTCAGCTAGCTAAACGGCTAACAAACAGAGAACACACACCTCAGTAGAACATGAACATTGGAACACGTCTTGGTGGCTCCTGATGATGTATCTCCTAGGCAACCGGGGCGGGGCCAAGACATCAAGGCAAGGTTCCTTGGCATTGAGAAACACCCACTGTGTCACAATGACCACTAGGTATCCATCCACCCACCCATCCATCCTTCTATCTATCTGTCCATCCACACTTCTGTCCATCCATCCATCCTTCTATCCATCTGTCCATCCACCCACCCATTCATTTGTCCGTCCATCCATCCATCCATCCACCCACCCACCCACCCATCTGCCCAACCACCCATCCATCCATTCCACCATCCACTCATCTGTCCTCCCACCCATTCGTCCATCCAGCCATCTGTATATCCATCCATCCATCCATCCATCCACCCACTCACCTATCCATTAATCCGTCCATTCACTCATCCACCCACCCATCCATACATTCAACCATCTACCCACCCATTCATCTGTCCGTCTGACTATACTTTCATCCATCTGTCCACCCACCCATTTATTCATCCATCCACCCACCCGTCTGTCTGTCCATCCATCCATCGTTCTATCTATCTGTCCTTTCACCCACCCATTTATCGGTCCATCCACCCACCCGTCCGTCCATCCATCCATCCATCCATCCACTCATCCATCCATCCATCCAACCATCCATCCATCCATCCATCCATCCATCCATCCATCCATCCATCCATCCATCCATCCATCCATCATTCTATCCATCTGTCCTTTCACCCATCCATCCATCCATCCATCCATCCACTCATCTGTCCTCCCACCCATCCATCCATCCACACATCTGTCCATCCGGCCATTTGTCCATCCGTCTATCCATCCACTCATCTGTCCACCCACCCACCCATTCATCCGTCCTTCCACTCATCCATCCATCCATGCATCCATCCATCCACCCACCCGTCCTTCCTTTCATCCATCCATCCACTCATCTGTCCACCCACCCACCCATTCATCCGTCCTTCCACTCATCCATCCATCCATGCATCCATCCATCCACCCACCCGTCCTTCCTTTCATCCATCCACACATATATTGATTTATTTATGTATATTTTTTCCTCACAAGGAGGAAATGAATGCCATTGCAGCTGTTGTGGATTTTGATGATGAGAATCCTCATCCATCCACCAACAGGCAGGTAGATTGACATCAAAAGGGTTTCATTTCAATATTGCAATATCAAAATGAGGAGACAGTCACAGTGGCTCTACCTAAAGCAGCCCCAGGAGTGTGTCCTACTCAGCAGAGGCCCCCCACTCTTTTTATACCTCCCTTTTTATCACTCAGAAAACATGAATATTTATGGATCTGATGTCCACTACAGATGCTGATTCTGTGTCTTTGTTCCCTCCTGCTGGCAGCAAATCTGCAGGAAAAGCTGACAGACTTCCTCCCCAAGCTACTGGACTGCTCCACGGAGATCAAAAGCTTCCACGACCCCCCCAACCTGCCCAGCTACTCCACTCTGGAGCTGTGTGAGCGATTCAGTCGCATCATGTCCGCCCTTGGCCGGGTGTCCAGCAGCGGAAGATGAGCTGGGACGAGGCTCCGCCCCCTCCTCACAAGCCTGATCCTGGGCAGAAACACCTTGACCTCTAACCCTCGCCTTCCTTATCAGCCCAGGGCCACTCTTTGCTACTATAGTTTTATCATTAAGGTTATTATTAATTTTCCTCTGAAGCAGGACACAGTAGAGGACTGTTGAGAGGTTAAAAGTCACATGCCTGAATGGTGGCAGATGTGCTGTGAGCTTCAGCTGTGCAACAAACACATTTAGAGTTTTCATAGTTAACTGTTGCTGTTTGATTTAAGCTTCCCTGCCTTGCACATAGCCCCACCCACCCCCGTTCTGTGGAACAGATCGTCCCCGTTCTCTGCCACCAGTTTGGTACAGTATTACCATGTTTTATTTTTCTAAGAATGAAAGGAAGAGAGCCTTGAGACCTATGCGTGGCTCCAAGGGTCTCTGATGGGTCTCGTGTCGTTGTGAACTGTGCCAGAATGAGATGTTTTAAGTGCTGTGGTAGACGGTCACGGACTTCCTGTGGCTTGTTAATAAATCGAGAGAATAAAATTTTATTTATGGCCCTTTTAGGCCAATTACATTTCTGTTCTGCCTCTTGTTTTTACTTGAAAAGACTGCTAAAATTAACATTCCTCTTGTTGGTGCTGCAGGCAAGTAAAGGTTTGGTGATACCGAGGTTAACGCTGTTACAGCGAATCTACAGAACAAGCTAGGTTTTGAAGGCAAACGCGGAACACTCACCCCATACCTCAGTTGTCTTCCCTTGGTTCAGCGTTCACCCGAACCAGACAACCGTGATGCTGAATGGAACGAGATGGTGCTAAACACCAGTCGCTGTTTCTAGGTCCAAATGTCTTTGGTTGTCCATGACTTCAAACAGACTCTGGTAGTTTGTCCTAAAGTTGAATCGGTAGCAGCCGGCTGTTTCTCCTTTGATATTACTCAGCAGAGAACCTATCGCACCTGTGTTGTTTTGGTGCTACGTGATTATGTAATGAGTGGAGGACCCAGAGAAGGACGGTTATTAGCGGAGGTTTATATGAGAGAACCACTATATTTTTTATATTGTTTATTTAATCTTCATAATATATTTATGGATTTACTATGTAACATTGTTAAGAAGCATGAAAAAAGTTTGAAGCTAATTTGTTTTAGCTTTAGAAGTCTCCCGTAGTCGTGAGGCTGCAGTGGACTTCGAGCGGGTCATGCTGCACACCAGAAACAGGCGTTCATTTATCTGGGATCACAAATCTAAACAATAGTTATTGGCCAAAACAATAAGAGATGTTTACCCGTTTGGTTTAGTTTTAGTTGATGAGACAACAAGCTGGGTTCATCTGCGTTTAAAGGTCACGTTGGACTGTGGGTCATTTCTACACAAAGAATGAACACAGAATTTTCGATATCCAGCCGTTTGTACCAGAAGTACAACCTGAACAGCTCTAACCATGGTACGAGCAACCAAACCCTTTTATTGTTTAACATGGGGCTTAGGAGAGCTTGTCACATTCAGAATAAATGTCTCTGTCTACAGCTGACCTGGGGTAACTACCGGGCTGCAGCTTAACTATCTTCTGTTTTTGATTTTCTACTTGACACTGAAATGTTTCAGGTCAGCAAACACACCACATCAGACCCTGAGTAAATACAAACGGCTGCTTTCTGAAGAACAATCCAAACCAACTTGGACATGTGGAAAAACGTCCCTCCGTTAAAACTTTTACGGTATAACATCTCAGCAATCCCAAAGACTTGAGAAAATACTCTGTGAACAGATGAAACCAAAGCAGAACTTGCTGGGAACGTGTGTCCCGTTCCATCAGGAGTCACGTGCTGGTAGTGTGATAGTCTGGACTGCTCTGCTGCTTCACGACCTGGACCAGCTGCTGGAACTGATGGAACCATGGATTCTGCTCAGCAGGACAAAATCTGATCTTTGACCTTAACAACAACCTGAAACAGGATGTTCCTGCTGGAAACCTCCGGTGTAGCTAAATTCAACCAATAACAGTAAAAGAGAATCATTTCCAGCTATCACAAACAAAAGATCCAGGTTGGTTTGTAGAGATCTTCTTTCTTAATGAAAACATCTCAAGAAAAACCACTGGTGAAACAGGAAAAACGATAATCTGGTGCAAAAGTCCATTTATGTTAGAAATCCAGCTCAGACTGAGCATCTAAAGGCTTGGGAACCCTTTGCAGGTGTTATGGATTCATTAGCTAGAGTGTGACATTTTGAGTCATAAAAATAAATCTGTAACATCTTACGGACACTGGGTTATTTAAATCAGAAGATTGGAACTTTTTATTACAGGGACTTTAAAATAACACTTTGCATTAACTGAGAGACAAGAGAAGAGAGAGAGACTTTCAACGTTTAAGTAAATTTATTACTAAATAATTTTAAACAATTTAACAGGACTAACTCTCTAATGATGGATGTTGTGTTTGAATGAAGTGTGAGGTGAATGGTGTCAAATTCACAACCCTCGCATCCGGAGAAGCAAATTCTGAGTGGGAGATGATGTTTTGCTCCTAACTGATCAGAGTTTGAGACTCGTAGTCATAAACACATGAAACGCCATTTGTCGCATCCACATACCCTCAGTGAGACCTCCACGATGGATCCAGGATGCCAGGTCCTCGGACCTTCCTTCCGGTGCTGGAGTCAATGGCACAGCGTCACAGCACGACAAACTAGTCCTTGGATTGTCTCCAGGTAAAAAGCGACAGGTGTTTCACCGTCAAAAAGAGACCCTCCTTGGGTCAGCGAGTTCAGCTTTTATGCTGAAGGAACCGTTGCTTGGTTGATAACAACGGAATTTTCCCAGCTTGAATGGTTCTCGGCTTAGAAAGAGAAGTATAGATGGTGAGGTTTTCCGGGCACGTCGAACCAGGAGGAGACCTAAAGAGAGACCCAGGACACGGTGGAGGAACTACGTCTCTGGCCTGGCCAGGGAATGCCTTGGGATTCCTCAGGAGAAGCTGGCCCAAGTGGCTGAAAAGAGGGAAGTCTGGGCCTCTCGCCTTAGTCTACTGCCCCCGTGACCTGACTCCGGATAAGCGGACGAAAATGCATGGATGGATGGTAACAGTGATAGGGCTAAAAGACAGAATATATGTTTTGTTTGTGTTTTTTCTCATTACATTGGAACTTCACGTTTTCCCACATTTGGCAAGTTGGGATCTGGTCACCCTAGACTTGACCCGCCTCCTAATAAAACCCTTTTTTACATGAAAAAAAATGTCTGATGCTTTGCAGAATCAGAGTAGCTCCTTTTACTTGGATTCATTAACATTCCCATTCCTCCATTCAGGAAATAATGCCTGCTGAGACTTGGAAGGCCATGTATAATATTTATTATTGCTCTAACAGGACCTTTGTGCCTGCTGTGATGGTGATGGGGCTGGAAGCTGAATTCGCAGCAGGTCGGTGATTCGATTTTATCAGGAGACTGAGAGGCTGAGACTGAGGTGAGGAGGTGTTTTTGGACGGTTACCCAAGCTTCAGGGTGACATGACTGAGGATCAGTGAAGCTCTCCACATGTGCAGCTCTTTTTAAACATGAGTGTGTGTGTGTGTGTGTGTGTGTGTGTGTGTGTGTGTGTGTGTGTGTGTGTGTGTGTGTGTGTGTGTGTGTGTGTGTGTGTGTGTGTGTGTGACAGAGGAGACAGAGCAGGAAGGAACCTGGAGAAACACATGAATGAACTTGAAGAATGGGTTTTCACATGCAGAACAGCCACAATGCTGGATCCTGAATGGGCTCACAGAACTATCTTCTTCAATTCAAATGATGCAAATCTGTGGGATTGGAGGAATTCATTCACAAGTGTGTGTGTGTGTGTGTGTGTGTGTGTGTGTGTGTGTGTGTGTGTGATGGAATGACAAAAATCATTTTATCTGGAATTCCTGAAAAAAAAACCCCAAAAAAACCAAAAAAAAAATGTGATTCTGTACAGATCAGCCCTTTAAACTCCAATGTGTCTGACCCTCTAAAAGACTGGAGTAAATATTTCATATTTCTGATTATAATGTATGACGTAACATTAACACAAGAGCATGGTGAGGAACTGAAAATTCCACCACAACGTGACACAAAGGGTTCCTGTGTGCCGAGGAGGGATTTCTCTCCTCCTGCAGATCAATTAACCTGATTTCCCAAAACAGCACAAAGAAATAACTTCATCTGAGTTATTCTGTAATTGAAAAAAAGGACACAAGGGTGAGTTAATGTAATCTAGTGTCCTCAGCCAGAGCACTTTAATATAATTATCCCAGTGGTGGGAGGCACGTACTGTGTTGGTGTAACAGCAGCCGCTGGAGTGACGATGCTCTGTGTGTGTGTGTGTGTGTGTGTGTGTGTGTGTGTGTCTGACAGAATTATCTCTGTCAAGTGGCTGTCCAGCCGCAGCTACATGATCTCATGAATTACAGCCTCCCCCCCACACACAAAACACACACACACACACACACACACACACACACACACACACACACACACACACACACACACAGCATGACCTAGAGGTCAAGGTGCACTGACTCCAGAGTTTGTCTAACGGGGCCTCTTGGAAGTCTCGCCTCGCATTCCAGTGCCCCGAGGAGGGAGGGGTGGTTTTCAGCAGCCAGGCCTATTACTGAAGCAAGAGAAAGAGTGATAGAGAGGGAGAAAAAGAGGGAGGGAGGAAGAAGCGGGGGCTTGAAAGAAGCTGGAAGGTATTATAGACGGCTCGCCTCTTACTCCCTCCCACTCGGCCGGCGAGAGTTCTCCAACAAAGTGAAGGAAACAGAAAACTTAAACCTGCTCTCCCTGCTGCCTCGGCCTTCCAGCTGCCTCCCTCATTCTCTCCCCCACCGCGGCACGGCTCTCCTGCTCTCGCTCTCCGAGCTGCCTGTAAGAAGATCACTTTGTTTCCATTGCCTTTTTCTCCGCTGGTGCAGACACACATGGAGGAGAGGACTGAATTTGAGCAGATAGTGACGGGGGCCTGGTGGTGGGGGTTAGGGGTGCTGCACAGCTGCAAGAGTCCCTCCATCTCCATAGCAGGACTAATACTTCCCTCCCTCTCCTGCTCCAGAGACTCTCCCTCTGTCGCACTCTCTCTGTTTCTGCCTCTCGGAGGGGTGGGGGTGCCTACCGGACGCTAAAATCACTGAGAGTGGATCGGAGCCGGACCAGGAGAACCTTTCGTTCCTGGGCTCAGACGTGGGGATCTGAACGGTGAGTTCCTGCTTCCCCCTCACTCCTTTCTTTGAAGTCCACCAGAAACCTCAAACGCCAGAATTCAGCTGCTGTCTTCTCATCTGTCAGCTGTGTGTGTGTGTGTGTGTGTGTGTGTGTGTGTGTGTGTGTGTGTGTGTGTGTGTGTGTGTGTGTGTGTGTGTGAGAGAGAGAGAGAGTTGAGTTTGTAGGTTTAAATCAGGTTTTTCACCTCATGCTCCATGTTTGGAACAGTGAGCGGCAGTGATGAGAGGGTTTCAGATGAAAGTTCTGAGGGTCAAGGTGGAGCGATGCGGGGGGTGGAAGGAGGCCGTGTGGGGGAGGGGAACTTGGAAGGGTCAAAGAGAATGCCGCTTGCTTGGCTGAGGCGGCACCGTGACTCTGAAAACCGTTCCTGCTCTGACTTTGTCTCAGGGAAATGATGGAGGTTAGTTTTCTGTGTTCAATAAAGGAAAACGTGACGTTTGTCTCATTCTCTTGTATAATCTTAATCCCCGATACCAAAGTAAGTTATCACAGCTGCATGAGACAACACACCAACACTGCTTGGAACAGAGAAGGTGGATTGTGTTGTGAAGTCTCCATCCAAGATAAAATACTTGCTGCAGCATCACTGAAATGAAAGTTGTTGCAGTGATCTGTGAGGAATGTGAGATTTAGCTGCAGTTGCAAACGGGCCTGCAGCTGACTGAATGACCTCTTTGTGTGATTAAACCAACGGATCAGACCCCACCTCTGGAATCCTTGTGAACAACCAGAGCTGGTTTTCATTCTCTCCTATTTCAGTCCAACTGGAGGCCACGGACGCCGGTTTCATTTTTGCAACAGTTAAACAGTCTGGCTGTATGAGCAGAACTCAGAACCGGTCCCAGACTGGCTCGCTCCCTCGCTGCCTTTGTTCACCAGACCCGTCAGCGACGTAGAAACAGAAGCGGTTCTGAAGTGAGAACGTCAGTTTGGGTCTGCGGGCTGGTCTTAAAGGATGCAGAGACTCTGTGTTCTGGGTGTTTGCCGCCACCACAGCTCCTTCATAAACACGCTGCTGCAGAATCTAGTTCTCTATTTTGAGCATGTGGGTCAGCGTCTAATGAAGCAGCAGAACAGAAGCGGGCTGGTGTGGTTTCTGTCAAAAGATGATGGCTTCTCTGTTCCAGCGTCCTCCGCAGCTCGGAGAGACGCGGCGTTTTCTCAGGGGTCACTGCTGGATGAACAGAGGAAGCCTACTTCAGCTCTTACACAAGTAAAAGTGTGTTAATAGAATCCACTACGCAGAGTTGTGAGATAACCTGCCTGACCTCTGCAGCCAGCTTCGGCCTTAAATCAGACCTCCTGCGGTTAAAAATTAGCCCAGTCGTGTGTGAGCGCTGAAAAGGAAAAGCTCACTCAGTAGCTGTGATTCATTAGCTGTTAGCCAGCTGCTGACATGTGAATGACACAAGTGACATTGAGGATGAAAACAAACGCTCAGAAAGAAGCAGGCAGGATCTGACGGCCTCAGGAAACAGGAAGCCGTCTCCTTTCCTGCCTCTGCACCAGGAGAGGAACAGCGTGATTTACACGCCCAGGGACGGCTCCATGTTTAACCTGTTGGATGAATTTCACCAGAACCATTCTGATGTCCACCAGGCCAGAATAAAGAAGGTTAAGCTGGACCACGTTGGTGTATATCTGTCCGTCACAGTTTCACACCTACAGAGAGACACACTCGTACACCGTATATGCTGAGAGTCTTTTAAAAAACCCCATGCCTCACTCTAAATCCAGCTGTGCGTACTTCCATTACAACCATAATGCAAGTAAGGTAATTCAGTTAAGATGTTTGCATGACAGTCCCAATCTGGGTATTGTCTTACTCGGGTTATGATCGGATTACTGGAGTGCTTTAAGAGGACTGAGAGGGACCTGCTGGCCTCTCCTGTTCCCTTCACAATGCTGCAAGAAACCAGAGATACCACCTAATTTTAGATCTCCAACCCTCACATCACTGGTGGACATCAGAGGCTGAACCTGCAACATGGAACAGCAAAATAAAGATTTATCCAGATGACGACAAGCTAGCGCTCTTTCGGATCTAACAGCGGTAGAACACCATCTGGTTGCTAAACTGTTCCAGCATTTCCAGATTTTAGATATTTGACCGAATGAAAGTAATTGGAAGGTTGTAGGTGCGATCCCCGCTGTGTCCTTGGGCAAGACGCTTAGCCCGCCTAGCTTGTAGGTGGTTGGAGGGGCCGGTGGCACCAGTGTTCACCAGCCTAGCGTCTGTCAGTGTGCCCACAGGGTAGCGGTGGCTACATCGTAGCTCATCATCACCAGCATGTGAATGTGTGTGTGTGTGTGTGTGTGTGTGTGTGTGTGAATGATTGATTGTGCTGTGAAGCGCCTTGGGGGGGGGGTACAGAACCCTAGAAGGTGCTGCACAGGTCGTTTATCTTGGTCCAGAGTCCGGAAGATCAGATTTAACAGTAAATGTTTCACCTTTAGCTCCTGGGTCACTGTGAAAAACCATCAGCGTTCTGGTAGAAATTCACCGTTTCATCCCTTTTGACCCGGAGTTCAGCTTATTGTGATCATAAAACAGTAACTAAGTTTTAAACTGAATCAACCTGTGTGCTAGATTTGAGTGGAAAAATAGCGATGTGCCTGTAGAGGACTCACTGAGCAGGGAAACCGGTCTAAACTCAAGCAAACAGTTGTTTTTATCCGTGGTGCTTCCGGATGGATGGGGAGCTTTGTGATGTAGTTGTTCAGACGGCTTTCAGTGTCTCACAAATCCAACTTCACTCATTGTTTTATTAAGGCTGATGATTTCAAACTCATATTGCATTAAACAGAACAGGAACGCTGCCGCTAGCATAGCCTCACACATTCTTGCCGTGGACTCTAAAATGCACAAGCAAATGAGCAACATTTGAATCCAGACCCAGAGCCCCGTGCTGATTTTCAGCCTAGATGTTGAATGTTTTACCACAATCGTAAAACTTGTTTACTTTCCAGTCGTGTTTATAAAAGTCACCATTCCTGAGGTCATTGGTGTTAGCCTTTCTGATGGTTAGCATGAAATCCAGATTGATGTCACTCATTGCTGACTTACATAAATAATAATAATAATAATAATAATAATAATAGTTTTAAGTCAGTCTCTATTGACAGTGAAAAAAGACTATAGAGTTGTTTATCACTGTTCATTGAAATCATCTTTTATATTTATTGGATGAAGAAAAGTAAACATTTTTATTCTTTAACTCAGTAAGATGAAAACGTCCTGCAGAGGACACTGATGTAATCCACACATAAACACAATATAGACAGCGGGTCGGTCATGACAGGGATGATGTCATGTCTCTGAGGGAGGCCTGCATCTATTTCAGATGCAGATGTCATGGTCAAAATAGAGCAGAGAGCAACAGCAACCTGCAGAAAGACAAACCAAATTGTGTGTTTTTGTGTATATATATATATATATATGTATATATATATATATATATATATGTATATATATATATATATATATATATATATATATATATATATATATATATATATATATATATACACAAAAACACACAAAATATATATACCAAAAACACAAATATATATATATATGCATATATATATTATATATATATATATATATATGCATATATATGGGTGTGCTCATTTGTTTGTGCATAAGAGAGAGAGAGAGCTAGATGTATAGATAATGCAATTTTAAGGATTTTTGTAGGATTCTGGAATCTTTTGTCCTATTTTCTGTGAAGAGGTTGTATGATGGAAAACTTTAGTGATCCTGCTGCAGAAGGCAGGATGTGCTCCTGCGCTTAGGGTTTCTGATTTCTGATTAGGATTTTTGCTTTAAAAACAAACGTTTAGTTTCTAATAGAGCTGATACTGCCAACGTTACTCGTTATCTCTTTTTGTGTTTATGCATGCTGCCTGCCATTCGGGTCAGGAGATCAACATCATTTTGTCTGCTTCTTCTCCGGCCAACAAAGCTCATCCTCCATCCATGTGTGCAAGCCAATGGTTTCAGGACTCATGTGTGAGTGTGTGTGTGTGTCTGTCTCAGGGTTCCTAGCCACGGGACTGCCTTTGTACCGTTTTAAACAGCTCTTCTCCATAAATGACCCCTGCCTTTTGTAGCCACACAAACATGGGTGTTGGGGGGTGCAGAGGGAGGGGAGAGCACACTGTGCTCAGAGGCACACTGGAACATGGCTCCCATACATTCAGCGTTTCCTCTCTGAGGGCAGCCTGGCGTAGTGCGGCACGGCTGCTGCGTCAGAGCGGTGCTGCTGTAGAGGGGTGGAAGTGTTGGTAAATGCAGACACAATGGGCTAAGTCAAACATTAGGAGAGAGACAAAGGACACTCCACTCAGGTCACTGGGGGACAACTCGTCCCATTATCTGAGGGAAGTGGTCTTAACTGGAGAGGGGGGCTGTACCCATCAGCAAATTAGTGGTCATGTAGAGAGGCTGGTGTGTGATCAAAGACTTGTGTGTGTGTGTGCGCTAACAACAAGCATGCTATCATGACTGTGTTATCATTGTGTCCAGTGCCGTGTTTACTCTGAGGATAAGTTCTTTCTCATCTGCTCTCAAGCAGAGCTTCGGAGGCAAGCCTCCGCTCTTTACGCATCCACCGGGTCCAGACACGATTTCACACAGAGCTGCTCTCTTACCGGGACGGCTGGAGCCTCGTGTTGCTGTGGTGAGAAAACTAAAGGTGTTGTTTGCTTAGAAAACAAAGATTTAACATAATATCGAAGATATGAATTATTGTTTATTTATTTCAACTAAATATTAAGAAATCTGATTAAATTCAGCTATTTATTTACCACTTAAGCCAGTAGAAGTGCTGTAGTTCAGTGCTGCTGCTTTATTCCTGTCTCTGGTTTGTTTATTGTGCTGTTCCAGGTTTAATGGAGTTTCCCATTCCCGTCGATTGAAAGTTGTTGAAATAAAAACTGTGAAAAACAAGAAAAATTCTCTCATGTAGCCTGAAAAATTTAATCGTACTTCATTTTAGTCCCACGCTCTGAGATGAAAGAGACCCAGGTGAACGTCTGCACCTGTCAGGAGACCTTTCTGGGGTTTTATACAATATTTCTATAAAAGTGTGAAAATATATTCAACCCAGTTCAGTCACCAGAAAATACAGGAGATTCTACATTTCCATTATCATTTAAATGACTGATTCCACTTCACATAGAAGCGTTAGCTCCAGCAGCTAGTCAGCGATTACGACCCAAACAGGCTGTCAAACTGTCACCTAGTTTATTACTTTAAAACAAGGTGTCAATTACATGGTAATTACACGCTTTTAAAGCTGCTGCTTAACAGCCTGACATCAGGAACATTTATGTTTTCGTCTCCCAGTAAACATTTCATTTACTCTGGAGCCTTTCACTCCAGAAGCCGTGTAATCACAACAATCAGTGGTTTTGTTTTCTAAGGGCTTTAACAAACAATGTAAAAACACCTGAAACAGGTGAACAGCTGCAGCGGGCT